>NW_012099876.1:5346010-5389930 GCF_000951045.1 Mandrillus leucophaeus | reverse complement strand
ATGTGCATGTGTGTATGTGTGTATATGTGCATATTTGAGTGTGTGTATGTGTGTATATGTGACAGTGCCTGTATGTGTTTGTGTGCAGTGCATGTGTGTATGTGTGTAGTGGAATTTGAGTATGTGTATGTGTGTGTGTGTGTGCAGTGCATGTATGTGTGTATGTGTGTGTATTTGAGTATGTGTATGTATGTGTGTGACAGTGCAAGTATGTGTGAGTATATGTCTGTATGTATGTGTGACAGTGCATGTGTGTACGTGTGTATATGTATTTGAGTGTGTATGTGTGTATATGTGACAGTGCATGTGTTTGTGTGTGCAGTGCATGTGTGTATGTGTATTTGAGTATGTGTATGCGTGTATGTGTGTGACAGTGAATGTGTGAGTATATGTCTGCATGCATGTGTGACAGTGCATATGTGTATATGGGCATGAATGTGTGTGCGAATGTGTGACGGTGTATGTTCATGTACATGTGAGTATTGCCACAGAGAACAGCTTTGGGGAGCAGCCAACTCTCTCAGCAGCTCTGAAATTACTTCTAAACCTCTTTCTCTTTCTTCCAGTTCCTAATGAGGTGGCTCCAAAGTGCCTGAGAACAAGGAAAGGAAACGAGTTGGGATTTCCCGCGGTCTCCTGTCACCCATGGGTGCTATGCCTCTGCTTCCGGCACAGTCAGAAGCCAGGACAGGTTGTTCCTGCATAATTCACTCATTTATGCCTCAGGGTAATTTTGAAGCAACTCATTGCTGAGGGATGAATGCTTCTAAGTCCTTAAATTAGGCAAAGTAAGGCTTTGTGCTATTTTATTTATTTGTTAAAGTAGTAACTTCACTGCTGTAAAGTCCCTTGAGGAATTTGTTGCTCTAAAAGATGGTATAATTTCTTAAAGTTTAGATATGCAGTAACAGCAAAAGAATCAGCAGAAATAAAAGAAAGGAACTAAGCTAAGCACCATCCATGATGGTAGAATGACATATGAAGTTATAACCCATTTAAGATAGAACATCCAGGACTCGTAATATGCACACTCATAAGTAATAAAATAGGAAGAGGTTAGAAGCTTTTTTTGGAAGCAACATTCAGAATGTGATTTCATGCAATATTGTCAGAAAAGCACTATACTGTGCACATCTAGGAGAGTAAATGCAACTTCTTCCACAGCAAGGAGGAGGAGGAACTAACATTTATTGGGCACAGAGAGCTTTACATATATCTTAAAATGTAATCCTCATAAAGATCATTATAATATTAAATTATTGCCATTGTGCTGCTGAAGAAATTGGTACTCAGAGAAGTCAAGAATGTTCTTCAAGGACACAGAGGAGAACTAGATTTGAACTCAGGTTTATTTCCTCTCTATCACTTTTTCTTAACACCATTTTATTCATGCATATAATTCATACCAAAAAGTATGGTAATTTTACTTGTAAAATTCTGAAATTTTTACCTCACAAACACTTTGTGTAAGCAGCCTCCAGATCAAAATCATTACCAGCACCCTAAAAGCCTCTTTTGTTCCTGCCCTGACATTTATCTTCCACAGAAAACCACTCTACTTGTTTCTAATACAATGAATTTGTTTTGCCAGTATAACAGCTTAAATAAATGGAATCATATAGCATGTCTTCTTTGGACTTCTTTGGTTTTACCCTACGTTTGTGAAATTTATCATACTGTTATAAAGAGTTGTAAATCTTTGATTTTTACTGCTATATAGTATTTCACCACAAGACTATAAAATAATATATTTACCCATTCTATGGTAGACAAACCCATGAGGCATTTCCTGCTTGTCACTATTACAAAAAATCCTATATATACATTCTTGGTGAACTTATTTAACATTTCTACTAGGTCTATACCTAGAAGAGGAATTTCTGGTTCATGAAATGTACATACCTCAGCTGTATTGAATAATTCCAAACAGTTTTAACAAAGTGGTTGTACTGATGTACCTTCCTACCATCAGTGCATGTGAGTTCCAATTATTCTACATCCCTTGACAATACTTGGCAATTGTCTGGGTTTTTTGTTTGTTTGTTTGTTTGTTTTCATTTAACACATTTTAGGCATATATTGCTATCTCACCGAGATTTTAATTTAGATGAAAAGTATGCAATCTCTTAACTGCTTTTTTCCACAGCCTTTATTATATTTGGGTTTGCATTTTTAAATTACTCAACTAGAGCACCTAAATTAATGCGGTGGGCCCAAATGCATCTAGCCAGGAGAAGCAGTCAGTCCATGAACAACAAAATGGAATTAAGACCAAGGTACTAATAACTGTTTCAAAAAAGAACCAATGGGAGGCAGTTAGTAAGAACACAACAGATTGCAAACATGGCCTCAATTCTCCACCCTCCCTGTTATCATATCCTTAGACAATGTGAACTTCCTTCTCCTCCAATCAAAAAGTAGAGTTTATTTCTCCAGGCTTTAAATACACACTGGTATTTTGATTTGCTTTGGTTAGTAAAATGCAGCTGAAGTAACAATCCATCAGTTCAGCTTAGGCCTCAAGACGTTGTGCGTGCTTATGCTCATTTTCTTGGAATCTCACTGAGCCACAAAATGAACAAGCCTGGGCTAGCTTACAGGAGGATGAGAGATACATGGACCAGAGCAGAGATGCCCCAACTGAGATCATCCTGGTGATCTGAGAGGAGATTCATGAGAGCACCTTATCAGGATCAGCTGAGCCTGAGCTAGATTCACAGAACTACTGGTCACCTGTAGATTTGTGAAGAAATAATAAATGGCTCTTCTTTCAACTCACCAAATAGAAGGAGGCTGACAGAGTTGTCTAAAGTTGTCCAAAGTTGTCCAAAACCGTTTGGGGGAAACGGTTCCTATTTCAGTCAGATGCTAAATTTCTCTGCCACATATTATGTCTTCTTCTTAGAAAAGAAACTGGAGGCCAGGCACAGTGGCTCATGCCTGTAATCCTAGTGCTTTGGGAGGCCAAAGTGGGTGGATCATCTGAGGTCAGGAGTTTGAGACTAACCTGGCCAACATGGTGAAACCCTTTCCTTGCTAAAAAAAAAATACAAAAATTAGTCAGGCATGGTGGTGTGCACCTGTAACCCCAGCTACTTGGGAGGCTGAGGCAGGAAAATCACTTGAACCTGGGAGGTGGAGGTTGCAGTGAGCTGAGATTGCGCCACTGCACTCCAGCCTGGGTGACAGAGTGAGACTCTGTCTCAAAAAAAAAAAAAAAAAAAGAAACTTGAATCTTCAGTGTTCCCAAAAAGCTAAGTGAGATATGATTCTTCTCTTTCTTAATCTAACTCTACCATCTTGAAGACTCTTGCAGATGCTGGGCCTTCATCCTTAGTAAAAAGCAGCCCTAGGAAAGCAAGCCCTGCTGTCTGACCTAATTTACTCCTGGATGATGGCTACACATCATTTCCCAAGTCCAATCCAAGAGAGCCAGGAATTGCTTGTGTCAGCACATGTAGCTCCCCCTGAACTCTGATGTGCTGCCAAACAGTCCTCCTCCCAAAGCAATCAAACCATCCCTTTGCTGGTGATGAAAATGACTGCCTTTGATGTCTTACTGGATCTGAGCTAAAGTATTTCCAATAAAGAAAATGACTCTGCAAAAATACTTTCTTGGTAAGGAGGCAATGTGTCAGAGTGTGCCCAAGCAGTGCTCTAAAATACACAGTGATCACCCGGGATCTTGTTAAAATCAGAATCTGATCAAGTAGTTCAGGCATGGAACCTGAGATTTAGCATTTCTAACTGTCTCCTAGGTGACGCTGATGCTGCTGGTTCACCAGCCACACTTTCAGCAGCAAAGGTCTAAAGTACGGGTTTTAGACAAATAGGCCTGTGACCCAGTTGTCCTCAGCTTCAACTTTCTCATCTGCTCATTAAGTTGGCATAAGATCTATATAAGACCATCTGTTTAATGGACTAGTTACACCTCCTAGCACACAGGACATGAAGAGAATGTGGAGCTATTGTATTATGCAGAGATGTATAGTCATCCAGTGTTTCACATGCAGTTTCCACAGAAATGGGTCTTGATTCTTATAAATTTCCATGGTCCCAGTGCCATGTAGCTTTCAATATTTAAATTTAGAATACCATATTTGTGTCTTGGCAGCCTTACATGCAAAGCTAAAGCAGAGATAAAATGCAAGTTACCTTATTTATGATGAAAAAGCTTAAAACTGGGGGAGAACGGCTATGGTGAATCAGGGTTCTTTGATTTAAAACCTGTGCTATTTCCCATCTTTCATGATTCTCATTTACTTCCCAGACTTATAGCCCCTATTCACATACATTTCTCCTTGTATTCAAAGGTTAGTTTCAAAATAGAAAGCTTGGTGAGGTGGCTCACAACTGTATTCTTAGCACTTTGGGAGGCTGAAGTGGGAGGATCTTTTGAGCCCAGGAGTTTGAGATCATCCTGGACAACATAGCGAGACTCCATCTTTACTAAATAAATAAATAAATAAATAAATAAATAAGCCTGGCATGGTGGCACATGCCAGTAGTCCCAGCTACTTGGGAAGCTGAGGTGGAAGGATTGCTTGAGCTCAGGAGGTTGGAAATTGCAGTTGTGATCAAACCACTGCACTCCAGCCTGAGCAACAAAGACAGAGTAAGATCCCCCCACTTTTTTGGGGGACACTTATGTCACTCCTTGAGTGACATCTCCAGGTACCGAAGTGAACCAGATGAATAGGGCCTGAAGTGAACACCCAGCAAACAGCAGCAGCCCTACAGAAGAGGGATCTGATCATTGAAAGAAAAATAAACAGAAAGTAACAATAGCACTTATGTCTCAAAAAAAAGTGGGGGGATCTTACTCTGTCTTTGTGTCTCAAAAAAAAAAAAGGAGAAAAAAATAGAATGACTCTGCCTCAAGCAAAAATATTCAGCAGGTTTTCCAAATCTACTTTCCCCTGCAAATCTAATTAATAACAAAAAGAGTTAGGGTTTATGCTACTTTTCTCATCAGTTCACTAATGGACCTCTATCAGATATGTTCACTAAACCTTTGCTACTCAAAGGGATAAGAAGCATTGGTATCACCTGGGAGCTTACTAGAAATACAAAATCAGAACTCTGATCTCCCTGGGCCTGAGCCCCTATGGGGAGAGGTGGTTGCAGCCTCTGTGGACCAGCAGAACTTAGCCTTTTCTCCTGGTATTTCTGAGGAGTCTGGGCAGCCAAGACAAGTAGGTTTCCCCCCATCAAAGCACACCTCCTTCATCGAGGGACAGTCAAAGTGCCTCATAAAACAGGACCTGTTCCCAGTGCCGCCAACAGAGTGAGAGCTTCCAACAGGGGTTGTCAGATACCCGATACGGGAGCAATCTTACTGGCATCAGGTTGGTGCCCCTTGTGGTCAGAGGTCCCAGAAGAAGGAGCAGGCACCCATCTTTGCTGTTTTCCTTCACCTTGAGTGACATCTCCAGGTACGGAAGTGAAGCAGATGAATAGGGCCTGAAGTGAACACCCAGCAAACAGCAGCAGCCCTACAGAAGAGGGATCTGATCATTGAAAGAAAAACAAACAGAAAGTAACAATAGCAGCAGCATCAACAACAACAAAAAGCCCCCACAAAAACCTCATCCAAGGGTCAGCAGCCTCAAAGGTCGAAACTAGACAAACTCATGAAAATGAGAAAGAATCAATGAAAAAACGCTGAAAACCCAAAAGGTCAGAGTGCCTCTTCTCCTCCAAATGATCACAACATCTCCCCCAGCAAGGGTGCAGAACTGGATGGACGTTGAAATGGATGAATTGACAGAAGTCAGCTTCAGAAGACGGATAACAAAAAACTCTGCTGGGCTAAAGACCATGTTCTAACCCAATGCAAAGAAGATAAGAACCCTGATAAAAAGTTAGAGGAACTGGTAACCAGAATAATCAGTTTAGAGAGGACCATAAATTACCTGATGGAGCTGAAAAACATAGCACAAGAACTTCATGAAGCATACACAAGTATCAGTAGCCAAATTCATGAAGTGGAAGAAAGAATATCAGAGTTTGAAGACCACCTTGCTGAAACAAGGCATGCAGACAAGACTAGAGAAAAAAGAATAAAAAGGAATGAACAAAGCCTCTATGAAATATGGGACTAAGTAAAAAGACTGAACCTATTATTGATTGGAGTACCTGAAGGAGAAGGAGAGAATGGAAAGAAGCTGGAATTATCCAGGAGAACTACCCCAACCTAGCAAGACAGGCCAAGATGCAAATTCAGGAAATACAAACATCATTAAGATACTCCATGAGAAGATTAACCCCAAGGCACATAATCGTCAGATTCTCTAAGGTCGAAATGAAGGAAAAAGGGTTAAGAGCAGCCAGAGAGAAATGGCAGGTCACCTGCAAAGGGAAGCCATTCAAACTAGTAGCAGACCTCTCAGCAGAAACTCTACAAGCCAGGAGAGGTTGGGGGCCAATATTCAACTTTTTTTTTTTTTTTTGAGACCGAGTCTCGCTCTATTGCCTGGACTGGAGTGCACTGGCACAATCTCGGCTCACTGCAAGCTCAGTCTCTCGGGTTCACGCCATTCTCCTGCCTCAGCCTCCTGAGTAGCTGGAACTACAGGCGCCTGCCACCATGCATGGCTAATTTTTTTTTCTTTTTTGTGTTTTTAGTAGAGATGGAGTTTCACCGTGTTAGCCAGGATGGTCTCAATCTCCTGACCTCAACATTCTTGAAGGAATTTTCAACCCAGAATTTCATATTCAGCCAAACTAAGCTTCATAAACGAAGGAGAAATAAAATCTTTTCCAGACAAGCAAATGCTGAGGGGTTTCATCACCACCAGGCCTGCCTTGCAAGAGGCCCTGAAGGAAGCACTAAATTTGGAAATGAAAAACTAGTACCAGCCACTGCAAAAACAGACCAAAATATAAAGACCAATGACATCATAAAGAAACTGCATCAACTAGTGTGCAAAATGATCAGATAGCATCATGATGACAGGATCAAATTCACACATAAGAATACTAACTTTAAATGTAAATGAGGTAAATCCCCCATCTGAAAGACACAGACTGGCAAATTGGATAAAAAGTCAAGACCCATTGGTGTGATAGTCAGGAGACCCATCTCACATGCAAAGACACACATAGGCTCAAAATAAAGGGATGGAGGAATATTTACCAAGCAAATGGAAGGCAAAAACAACAACAACAACAAACAAACAAACAAAAAACCCCAGAGATTTCAAACGTAGCCTAGGACAAAACAGACTTTAAACCAATAAAGATTTAAAAAGACAAAGAAGGGCATTACATAATTGTAAAAGGATCAATTCAACAAGAAGAGTTAACTATCCTAAATATATATGCACCCAATACGGGAGCATCCAGATTCAGAAAACAAGTTCTTAGAGACCTACAAAGAGACTTTGACTCCAACACAATAATAGTGGGATACTTTAACACTCCATTTTCAATACTGGACAGATTAAGGAGACACAAAATTAACAAGGATATTCAGGACTTAAACTCAGCTCTGGATCAAGTGGACCTAATAGACGTCTACAGAACTTCCCACCTCAAATCAACAGAATATACATTCTCAGTGCCACACGATGCTTATTCTAAACTTGACCACATAATTGGAAGTAAAACACTCCTCAGCAAATGCTAAAGAACTGTAATTATAAGAAACAGTCTCTCAGATCCCAGTGCAATCAAATTAGAACTCAGGATAAAGAGCCTTACTCAAAATCACACAATCACATGGAAATTGAACAACCTGCTCCTGAATGAGTCTGGGGTAAATAATGAAATTAAGGCAGAAATCAAGGAGTTCTTAGAAACCAATGAGAAAAAAGAGACAATATACTAGAATCTCTGGGACACAGCTAAAGCACTGTTAAGAAGGAAATTTATAGCACTAAATGCCCACATCAGAAAGCTAGAAAGCTCTCAAATCGACATGCTAACATCACAATTAAAAGGGCTAGAGAAGCAAGAGCAAACTAATACAAAAGCTAGCAGAAGACAAGAAATAACTAAGATCGGAGAAGAATTGAAGGAGATAGAGACATGAAAAACCCACCAAAAAATCAATGAATCCAGGAGCTGGTTTTTTTTTTGTTTGTTTGTTTGTTTTTTTGAAAAAAATTAACAGAATGGATAGACTACTAGCTAGACTAATAAAGAAGAAAATAGAAAAGAATCAAATGAACACAATAAAAAATGATAAAGGGGATATCACCATGAACCCCACAGAAATACAAACTACCATCAGAGAATCCTATAAACACCTCTATGCAAATAAACTAGAAAATCTAGAAGAAATAGATAAATTCCTGGACACCTACACTCTCCTAAGACTAAATCAGGAAGAAGTCAAGTCCCTGAATAGACCAATAACAAGTTCTGAACTTGAGGCATTAATAGCCTACCAACCAAAAAAAGCCCAGGACCAGACAGATTCACAGCTGAATTCTACCAGTTACAATGAGGAGCTTGTACCATTCCTTCTGAAACTATTTCAAACAGTTGAAAAGGAAGGATTCCTTCCTAACTCATTTTATGAAGCACCATCACCTTGATACCAAAACTGGGAGAGACACAACAAAAAAACGAAACTTCAGGCCAATATCCCTAATGAACATCGATGCAAAAATAATCAAATACTGGCAAACCAAATCCAGAAGCACATCAAAAAACTTATCTACCACGATCAAGTCAGCTTCATCCCTGGGATGCAAGGCTGGTTCAACATATGCAAACAAGAAATGTAATCCATCACATAAACAAAACAAAAGACTAAAACCACATGATTATCTCAATAGACGCAGAAAAGGCCTTTGATAAAATTCAACACCCCTTCATGTCAAAAACTCTCAATAAACTAGATATTGATGGAACATATCTCAAAATAATAAAAGCTCTTTCTGACAAACACACAGCCGATATAATATTGAATGGGCAAAAGCTGGAACATTCCCTTTGAAAATTGGTAGAAGACAAGGATGCCCTCTCTCACTACTCCTTTTCAACATAGTATTGGAAGTTCTGGCCAGGGCAATCAGGCAAGAGAAAGAAATAAAGGGTATTCAAATAGGAAGAGAGGAAGTTCAATTGTCTCTGTTTGCAGATGACATGATTCTATGTTTAGAAAACCCCTCATCTCAACTCAACAACTCATTAAACTGATCAGCAACTTCAGCACGTCTCAGGATACAAAATCAATGTGCAAAAATCACAAGTATTCCTTTACACCAACAATAGACAAGCAGAGAGTGAAAGCATGAATAAACTCCCATTAACAATTGCTACAAAGAGAATAAAATACCTTGGAATACAGCTAACAAGGGATGTAAGGATCTCTTCAAGGAGAACTACAAACCACTGCTCAAAGAAATAAGAGAGGACACAAACAGAAAAACATTTCATCCTCATGGATAGGAAGAATCAACATCATGAAAATGGCCATACTGCCCAAAGTAATTCATAGATTCAATGTTATTCCCATCAAACAATCATTGACATTCTTCACAGAATTAGAAAAAAACTATTTTAAATTTTGTATAGAACCAAAGAAGACCCCATATAACCAAGACAATCCTAAGCAAAAAGAATAAAGTTGGAGGCATCATGCTACCTGACTTCAAACTATACTACAGGGTTACGGTAACCAAAACAGCATGGTACTGGTACCAAGACATATAGACCAATGGAGCAGAACAGAGACCTCGGAAATAACACTACACATCTACAACCATCTGATCTTCGACCAGCCTGGCAAAAACAAGCAATGGGGAAAGAATCTCCTATTCAGTAAATGGTGCTGGAAAAACTGGCAAGTCATATGCAGAAAACTGAAACTGGACCCCTTCCTTACACCTTATGCAAAACTTAACTCAAGATGAATTAAAGACTTAAATATAAAACCCAAAACCATAGAAACCCAAGATAAAAGCCTAGGCAACACCATTCAGGACATAGGCACGGGCAAAGACTTCATGACAAAAACACCAAAAGCAATAGCAACAAAGTTAAAATTGGCAAATGGGATCCTATTAAACTAAAGAGCTTCTGCACAGCAAAAGAAGCTATCATCAGAGTGAACAGGCAACCTACAGAATGGGAGAAAATTTTTGCAATCTACTCGTTTGACAGAGGTCTAACATCCAGAATTTACAAGGGACTTAAACAAATTTACAAGAAAAAAATAACCCATCAAAAAGTGGGCAAAGGATATAAGCAGACACTTCTTAAAAGAAGACATTGATGTGGCCAACAAACGTATGCAAAAAAGCTCAACATCACTGATCATCAGAAAGATGCAAATCAAAACCAACATGAGATAACATCTCACACCAGTCAGAATGGTGATTATTAAAAAGTCAAGAAACAATAGATGCTGGTGAGGCTGTGGAGAAATAGGAATGCTTTCCCACTGTTGGTGGGAATGTAAATTAGTTCAACCATTGTCAAGGACAGTATGGCGATTCCTTAAGAATCTACAACCAGGAATACCATTTGAACCAGCTATCCCATTACTGGGTATATACCCAAAGGAATATAAATCATTCTACTATAAAGACACATGCACAGGTATGTTTATTGCAGGACTATTTACAATAACAAAGACATGGAACCAACCCAAATGTCCATCAATAATAGACTGGATAAAGAAAATGTAGCACATATATACCATGGAATACTATGCAGCCATAGAAAAAAATGAGACCATGTCCTTTGCAGGGACATAGATGAAGCTGGAAGCCATCATCCTCAGCAAATTAACAGAGGAACAGAAAACCAAATACTACATGCTTTCACTTATAAGTGGGAGTTGAACAATAAGAAAACATGGACACAGAGAGGGGAATATCACATATCAGGGACTTGTTGGGGGGTGGGGGATGAGGGGAGGAAACTTAGAGGACGGGTCATTAGGTGCAGCACACCACCATGGCACACATATACCTGTGAAACAAACCTACACATTCTGCACATGTATACCAGAACCTGAAGTAAAATAATAAAAAAGAAATTTTATAAGCCTCCAAGTTATTAAATTAAACTCATCAATTACAAAAAAAAAAAAGAAATGCAAAATCTTGAGTTTCACCTCAGTACTCCTGAATCAATACCTCTGGTGTGAGGTCCAGGAATCTATTTTTTAATAACCTCTCCAGGTGATTCTGAGGCATGCTAAAGTTTGAGAAGCATGGCTTTAGGGCGTCAGCTTAACACCATCGATTTGGTCCCCTCCCAACTTGTTAGAAAAGCAAAAACTTAGTCCCTAACCAATGACCTATGGAACTAGAATCTATATTTTAACAAGATCCTCAGTAGTTCAGTGTGCTTATTAAAATTTGGGAAATGATGCTCAAGTCTACAGCATAGCTTGGATCCAATCTACTCTAACAGGAACTGATTAGATAGAATATAGAGCTAGGCAAAATATAAACAAATTATTGGAAAATTGGGAAAGCCAAGTAGTGCTGCTTTTACATTGGATTGAAGCAAATAAAGAAAGAAAGCTTCAGGATTTAATACTCTGCCATTTATAGAGCTGCTTAATAAAGGTTTGGGAATGCACCAGGCTGAAGTGAACTGAGTTATAGACAGTGTTCTTGCTGGAAGACAATTGGAATCAATTCTCACCTTGGCAACAGCTGTGAGAAAAAAGAAGCATAATGATTTCCCTGCTCCCTCTCTGTTCAGTTTGGATCAGCAGCTGAGACCAGCAGGAAAGTGGAGGAAGTTTTGTCCTTTGGGTGTGGGTGAGGTATTCCTTCCCAAATTTCTACTCAGGGCCCTGGATTTAAAACAATTTGTTTCTGCCACTTCTGCTTTCCTTCAGGCTGTAGGTATAGAACGAGACTTCTATGATACAAAAGCATTTTGGACAAGGTGCTTCAGTGAGCCACATCTTCCATTGTCTTTTCTTGTTCCCTACTTGCATGGTACAGATTTGGTGTATCAGCCTGGGTCAGCGGCTGTGCCTAGGCTCTTGGAGTCTTTGTAATCTGAGGATAAATATGGGAAGACCAGGCACTTATTGGTATCTGACCAAGACCTCAGAGTAGAACCATTATCAGAGTATACAATAATCTTTAAAATTGATTTTTAGTATCAAGTTACTATATCAAAGTATATATACATATAGCGGCTGCTGACTTAAATATATAAGACTCATCTGCTTCCTGCCACTTCCTCCAAGAAGACCAAGGTGCAATTAACCATGCAAAGATTTTATTAAAATAAATGTCTTGAGAAAAATACGGTGAGTCAGGGAAGGCTGGGAGGACTGACAGATTGAGATGCAGGCTGGAATCCCATGAGGCAGAGAAAGAAAGAAAACAGATTGTATGGAAGCATCCAAGACAACTGTGTAATCTAAGGAAAGTTTGGCAAGCTCGGCAAAGAGGTCCTGAGCCAAAGTTGGCTGTCAGAGGAGCCCCATGTCTTCCAGAAACTGGCCTCCCTTAGTATTCCTGCCATGCTCAGTTATTCGCGGGGAGTAGCTTCAGTGCAAAGAAAGTGATGGATGTCAGTCTACAGCAGTTGAGATCCTTGGTCAATGACTCTCCCTATAGTCAAAGGTGTGCAAGGCACAATCTCAAGGCCATAACTTTCCTCCTTATCAAAAATATACAGTGGATGCTTAGTGTTCAAAGAACCGTATACCAGTCTATTTGACATCTCATGGAGCATTTCATGAATATGACATACAGCATATATATACACATACACTGAATACATATATATATATATATGTTCACCTTAGGCATTCTGCACTATCAGAGCAATTGTCAACTGTGTGTTTACAGGAAGGCTCTATGTTTCCTTTGGAGAAATATAGGGGCAATGGGGCCTTTGACAATGTTAGGTGAAACTTGGAAAATGGTATTGTGATTTGCAACTGAAGTGTTGAGTGTTGTTGAATAGCCTTCAAGAAGGCAAGAGCTCAGTGTGGTATAGAGACTGTGAAGTGATATGTACCCTGCCTTGAAACATCAACAAACTGCCGGCAGCAGGACTTTCTGAGCAGTTCTGTGAGGCTCCAAATTCTCCTCTGACATAATCCCCGAGATGATTAGTGCAAATTTTTCAGTACTGAAAATTGAGAGACATACTATGTGTAGCCTACTAAAAATGTTCCAAATCATTTTTTTTAAACCCCAAAGTTCTTAGGACTTAGTAGTGAGAGAACTAAGCTTAAATTTTATTATCTTGTTGTGTGACCTTAAGCAAGTCACTTTATCTCCCTTCAAAGCTATACATTTATTCCTCATGAAATGATAATAATAGTAATAATTGACTGCAAGTCCCTTAACAAATTGATTTTGTTTGTGAAATGGCAATACTATTTTTTTTAGAAAATAAAATGCCATACAAAGGAAAATGACTGGGTGAACTGAACTCAAGTCCTCTTAAGGAAAACAGAGTTTAAGGACATGAATGCATTGGAACTGGAAACAGAAAGTGCCAAGGTACAGAGTAGAACCATGGATTGCCTATTATCTCTCTCTAGGTATTCCTTTCACGTTCTTCAGACTCACAGATTCCTCTCTCCCTCATATTTTCAGTTTAAATCCTGGTCCAGCAAAGAGAAGGGCCCTGGACCTGAGATCATCCATCATCAACAACCTCTCTGCCAAGAAAAGTCCAAGGCTACTTCCTTAGGAAGGGTCTTTGGACCAGGGCATTTCAGTAAGAAGGGGAAAATTGGACACGACTGGCACTTAAACAAACCCAACAGGTGCAGACTGTAAATTGGCAAAGTGACATCATCAATAGAAAATCAGACTGCAGAAATCGAGAAACTTGGCATAGCCCTTCTCTTTCCAGTCCACTTGACCTGGTGCTAACCACATAACTGCCTTAAGCCTTAATTTTCTCATGGAGATGGAAACGGGTTATTGGGAAATTCAAATCAGATAATTTATGTGAAAATATGTTATAATCTCTGAGATGTAAAGCGTGACTACCAGAGTTTAAAAAGAATAGAAGCAAGAAAACAAGCTGAGTCTCTAACTTGCCAGGGAAGTGAACACACTCCAGGAAAGAAATTCACTCAATGGTGAGTAGAAAATGTACCACGTTCAAGGCTTTTTTTATTATAACATCCAACATCTTTGACAAATTACAAATAGAACACAGTGGTTGATTAAGTAAGCGGTGCTATGGTGATGGTAAAAGCTATCCACTAATCTTTTCATAAAAGACAAATGGCCAAGTGGGGATTTCTTTTAACAAAGAATCAAGGGGGCCTTTAGAAACTGAAGAATCAGATTGTAAAGTCGGAAGCATTGGTCTCTGTAACTGTAATCTCCCTTTTTAAAGCTATGTTTTCAAAGTCTTGCTGGTTGGCAGACAAGCAAAACTCAGAGCATATTCATGAAAGAACAGACTGAGGACTTGCAAAAACTTTGGAGACAGGAGACCTGTGTCCTGTTCTGCTCCTGACTGGCAGGGTGATACAATGGTACTTGTTTCCCCTCTCTATGCCTCCATTTTCTCAGCCATAAAATTTTGTCTATAGTTGAGGACTAATTCTAATGTCCTTCCCTCTTTAAAAGACTCTAATCCTAAGGAACTTAATCTAATCACGGCCTCAAAGACCACTTTTCTCTTTAGAAAGGTGAAATAACATTGAAAATGTTAAAATATGACAACATTGGTATAGCAGTCATCTATAGTCATAATAATCTTGTAACAAATTACCCCAAACTTTGTTGCTTAAAATCAGCACTGATTACCATTTTCACAAATCTGGAAGTAGATTAGACAATTTGGCTGATATTGGCTGGGCTTTATTGAACTTGACTGGATTCACTCACATGCCTCTGGTAAACCTGTGTGTAGTTGGGGAATGGCTGGTCTGTGTGGGACTCAGCTGGGACAGGTAGAATGGCTCGGGGTCTTTCTCCAATGCCTGGAGCTTTTCCTCTTCCAGAGGCTGGTGCAGACTTGTCCACGTTTCTCTAAAAGAATGGAAGTACACAAAGCCATTTGGGCCTTGGTTCAGAACTGGCACATCATTGCTTCCAATGAATTATATTGCATGTTTACATTTACAAAGTAAATCATAAGGTCAATTTATAGGTGTGGACATAGACATCCATTTTTGCTACAAAATCATATTGCAGAGGTGTATGGAAACTGGCAGCAATGAAAAAATGGGGGAAATTTTGGCCATTAGTCAAGACAACCAGATGATTAGGTAAGTCTACATGATTCTCTCTGAAATGTTCTCAAATGTATTTTTTAAGTTAGATGATTTAAAGCTTCACTCATTAAGTTAGACAATTTAAAACCTCATAGCCAGGTAAATCATAAGCAGTACACAAATATTCATATTTTTAAAATGGAAAATCCTCAGAACAAACACAAGAACAGGGACATTACATTTGTCTAAGAAGTAGCAAGTTTAGATGGTTTACATGTTATCCAACGAACTGTTAGTTTCACAGATGACTCTAAAGATTCTTTGCTTTTTTTCCCAGTTCATAAATGATAATGAAACAAGAGAGTTCCCTGATTCTTCTCGAATTCTAGCGACAGGGGTGTGGCTCGAAACTCCTTGAGGGACTGGGGAGCATGCAGACAGGCAGGTGCAGAGGCTCAGGCAAACGCTTCGGGCTCCAGCTCCAGCTCCCAGGTAGTGTTTAAGAGTGGGTACCTGCAACTCCAGCATTACAAAGCTCTTTCAGCTTTGCTGGCCACAGACGTCTTGAGTGTGAATCATCTCAATAGACCCTCTGCCTTTTCACAAAAGCAGAGGGCCAGTGTAACAGCTTTCCGTATCCTGAGCTCTTGTCCAGAGTTCCGGAAAAATTGGGTCACACACGGACCCGAAGGATGAATGTGAGGTTTTATTAAGTGGTAGAGGAGGCTTTCAGCGGGATGGATGGGGAGCCGGAAATGGGGGATGGAATGGGAAGGTGATCTTCCTCTGGAGTTGGGCCGCCCAGCAGCTGGACTCCTCTCTGACCAACCCCAGCCGAATTCCCCTCCGAGTTCAGATGTTCCTCCTCTTCTCCCTTTCTCTGCCGCATCATTCTGCCATCTGTCTGGTAGTCTGCTGGCTTTCTGGTCTGCTCTGGAGCTTGGGGTTCAGGGTTTCTGTGGGTGCAGGATAGGGGGCATGGCGGGCCAAAGGGCCATGAAAACAGAAATGCCTATCCTCATTTAGGGCCACGGGATTTCAGGCTTGAGGGTGGGATGTTTGCTGGGGAACTGCCCTCTTCTACCCAGTATTTCCTTGTCTCCTGTCTGTATCAATAACCTAGAATTTTTTTCTAGTGCCATCTTCCTGAAAGCTATGATAGATGCAACCTATTTGGCAGAATGGGAGCTAAGATATTACCACCATGCAGAATTATCCAAACAGAAGCCCTGAAGCTCCCCTTTTCGTGTTAGAGTTGAGTGATTAACATGCACTAGAGATGAGGCTCTCACTCCTGCTCCAGCTTTCCAGACCCACCAGCCTCATTTCAGGTGCTCCACAGGCACAAGTGGTCAGTGCACACATAGCATGTCTCTGCCAACACCGAAAGTCCTGATGGAAGAGGTGACTTCGAGAATGTCCACAGATATCCAGAGAAGGATGGTCCGGGGGAACACAGGCCAACTCCAGGACATAGATGAAGAACTAGGTGCCTGGAAAAAGGAGATTGTTATCCAGTATGAACAGCTTGACTCATGTAGCTAGTTATCCTAGCTACTAATTTACTTAGTGGCTTTGGGAAATTTATTTCATTTTTATTATTCAGGGAAAAAAGAGATTAGAATAGATCAGGGCGTCTCAAATTCTCCTGTGCACATGAATTACTTGGAGATCACGTTACAATGCAAATTTTGATGTAGCAGGTAGAAGTGAGGCCTAAGATGTTGCATTTCTAATCTATTCTCATGTGGTGCCTGTGATGCTGATGTTCCTGGTGTATGGACTACGATACTCTTCGAGTAGCAAAGGGTTAGGTCAGAGAGTCATGGAATATTGGCTTAAAAAAAGCCCTTAGGAATTCCCTATCCAGTCCTGTCTCTAAAGTCCTATTCAGCTCCTAGAATCCTTGAGGTTTGGGGGAAAAAAAGGCCCATTCACATTCCTCAGGGGGCTTTGGTGCTCATAGCTCTGTAAGAATTTAATGGCCATTTGAATTGTTCTATAAAACAACAAATATGACTTCAGAATAACTCCACAGTTTCCTTATAAGGAAAGGCTTAATTCTTGCCTAATGGCCTGCAGTTAAGTGAAGAGATCTTTTAGCTCCTGTTTTCAACTCGGTAGAGGCAGGATGATCTTTACATCTGCTTTAATTGACCTCCTCAAGCCACTCTCATCAAGTGTTGATTCTGTGTAGCAAAACATGGCTGGTCCTAATAACTGCTGTTACTTAAAGCAGGAAAAAAGAATATCAGAGGGGCATCAGAGAATCATACACTGAGTTGACAAACTTTCTAGTTTTTTTCATGTGGGTGCGTATGGTGGCTGGTGGAAAAATACTACCTATTACCACAAATATGCTATACTATATATATAGTTTATATATATAGCTATATTACAATATATTGCTTTCTTGCACACCTCCATGAAGCTGCACAGTGTGCTCTGAAGTTCACAGATTCTTAGTCTTGAATACAAGACCTGCTACTTTCTTATGAACCAGGCAATGAGTGCATTTAGTGAGCTGTACCACCAGACGCGGTGCTGCCCTCTACAATTGGAGTCATTCAGTTTGTCCTAAATGGGTGGGCATGTTTTCTACATTTGCAATTTGAATTTCAAGACTGGGAATACTAGAGCTGAGGAAGCCAGAGTATAAAAGGAAAGAATAAAAGGGCAAAGGACTAAAGCCAACAGAGAAAGGCAATTACAAGGTGTATAAATGTACACTGTGCAGAGGTAAGGATTTATTACACTGCACGTGCACGTGTGTGTGTGTGTGTGTGTGTGTGTGTGTTGCATGAAAGGTAAGGGAAAAAAGCTAACATTTGTTAGGCGGAATTCGATAAGTGCAGTTGCAAAGAATAAAGGGAGCTTTCAGAAAGCAGGCAGCTGCAGTGGAGCCTGAAGCCATGGTACTTGATACTGCAATATACTCTCTCAATGATTCTAGGCAGCTTTTGAGAACAGCAGGGAGGCATTCAGGGTGGAAGACAATGGCAAATGTCAAGAATGAAAGAAAGAATCTAGAGTTTAAAAGACTGTTGAGTGACAAGAAGGCCAGATCAAAGAAAGAAATTTATCAAGTATTTATTATTATAATGCTAATAGAGATCAATAATCATAAAGAGAAACCATAGCAAAAAAAAAAAAAATAATAAGCCAATGACTCAATCTTAAAAACAAATCCCCTCAACAAAAAGACAGTAGATGAAGGAATTGGTGGAAGATACAAACATTCACCTTTTCATCCATTCTGATTTTTCATTTTATACTTTGTTACTCAAGTCATCAATGGAAAGAAAGTGTCTTAAACTAATTTGAATTTCTTTGTTTTGAAAATTATATAGTGGAAAGATTTTTAGAGAAGCACAAGATGGGGCTGGTGTATAATTCACTGCAAATTGAGCCACAGAGACCATGTCTAAGCAAGAAATTTTGATCCACAGGAAATATTTTGGGAGAGGCAACATTCTGAAAACATATCACCTGGGTCCTCTGGGCTTGTTTTCAACTTCCTTCTCACTTCCATGCTGTGCCCCACACAGGTGTGCATATGCAAAGCTCTCTCATGGCAGATTGGGAGGTCAGGCTTGAAGGAAAAACCCTGTGTTTGGAAACTTGCTTGGGCTTGCTAAGGACCAGGGTGGTTTAGAAGCCCAGGGAGAAATGTTGAAATCAGTCATTGCAAAATCACTTTTGCAATAAGTAATGAATAAAGACTGAAGAAAAATCTCTTTCCTCCCCAAAGTAAAAACCTACCACTTAACTTGTCTAAACAGCTTGTCATAATAGAAGCTTAAAGGCAACATGAAGTGCTTCCCACAGCCAAGGCCAGAACCTCCAGCCATCATTGATTGATTGGTTCATTCAGTAAATATCTGTCAAGAAACAGTATATGGCAAGCGCAGTCCTGGACATTGCACCAAAGAACAGAAACATGACAACTCCCTTTATAGCTGTCAGACATCAAACCAAGACATCACCTCCTCAGAGAGCTCACTGTCTGACACTTTATCTCCCCTGGCTCTACCTCAATTATTCTCTATGTTGTGGCTCTGATTATTTATATTATAGTCCTTGATATATCTGAATTCTGTTATACTTAAAAAATCAGAGTCTGTCTCCACCCACTACAATATCACTGCGAAGACCTATTCTGAATTGTTCACTGCTGCATCCCTAGCTTTTAGAACAATGCCCCATATGTAGTAGTAGCTCAAAAAACATGTTTCTTAAGGGAACAAGTGAAGATGATGTAAACCATCTGACAACCCCACTAGACAGAGACAACATCATATACAAAGAGAAAACTTCAAAGCAGTAAGTGAAAGATCTATAAGAAAAATCAACACATTTCTATTGAAGTTAAATTTTAAAAGATGACTTCTAAAAAAGTCCACTGGAGGAAACTCCTAAAATTTTCCATTTGGTTTTGGATCCAAATCAGCATTTAAAAAAAAAAATCCCGTAGTAACTCATTCATTTTTTTAAAATGACATCCTGGCAATAACATGTTCTGATCAATACAACATAATAGAGTTCAGAAATTATGCAAAATGCACACAGGAGTCGAACGTATATCAAAGGCAGCACTTGAAATCAGTAATGTTGTATTTAAGAAAAACCTGGTTTGTCTTCTCAAAATAATTTAAAGTTGGATCTTATTATTTATCTCAATATAAATTGCACATTAAATTACTCTTTAATGTAATTAAACATAAAGTTCTAGAAAAGAATCTCGGTAATGTGTAACATAACTTGTAGTGAGAAATGTATAAAACTTTCTAATTGTTTTAGGCTACTCTTGCATCGCTATAAAGAAATACTTGAGACTGGGTAATTTATAAATAAAAGAAGTTTAATTGGTTCACAGTTCTGCAAGCTCTACGGGAAGCATGGTGCTGGCATCTGCTCTGCATCTGGGGAGGCCTCAGGGAGCTTTTACTCATGTCAGAAGGCAAAATAAGAGCAGGCACATTACTTGGTGAGAGCAGGAGCAAGAGAGAACAAGGAGAAGATGCCACACCCTTTTAAACAATCAGATCTTACGAGAATTCACTCACTGTCACAACGACAGCACCAAGGGAATGGTACTACTCCATGCATGTGAAATACGCTTCCATGATCCAATCACCTCCTACCAGGCCCCACCTCCAACACTGGGGATTATCAATCAGCATGAGAATTGGAGGGGATGTCCAAACTATATCACTAATAAAAAAAAATTATATCTAAAGAACAAAGTCAGAAGAGAGGTGATAACAAGCAAGGGAAATATTCATAATACATATTACAAATACCCTCAATTTGTAAAAAGCTTTTATAAATCAATAAGAAAAAGTGAGCAAGAATTTAAACAAGAAAAAGAATGCAAAGATTTACAATAAATGGACCAATGTTGACTATTATACAGAATTTTAAAATCAAAAATAAAATAGCAATGTGACATAATTTCCTACCTTAAAAATGAAGAACATATTTTAAGTATATTTTTTACACCATGTTGGTAAGATAGTGATAAAAATATATTCAAACATTAAAAGTAAAAATAAATTGCTCTAATATTTTTGAAGGGCGATTTGGCAATGTCTTCGAAAATTAAAGCATGTACCCTTAGTCCCACCAAATTGCTCTAGATTTTTTTAGATATACTTTCATATATACAAAAGCGTGACAATGGAGAAAGAGAAGGAGAATGAGAGAACAAGAGAGTGAAAAAAATAGGAAGAGAAGTGGAAGGAGAAGGAGAAGGAGGAGAAGGAGAAGCAGCAGCTGCCAGGTGCTCACTTACAGAGCTGTTTATCCAGATAATGGAATAAACGGCAACAAAGAAAAGAAGTAGATTTGGGTTGATTTAGAAAAGTCTTTAAAATACCAGCAAAAGACAAAGAGGGAGTAGTGTGATATTAAAACAAGCAAATATAAGAAAATAAAATGCCCATATACTCTGGAAGAAAGTACAAGAAATTGTGCCCAGTATGAAACAATTGTCTCTGAGCTGGAAACTTACCCTTTCATGCTCTGCTTTGATGCTGGAGTTGGAACTCCACAAACCATGTTTCTCCTTGGCCATGTGACTTCCTGTTAAGGTTTGGTGATAGATCACTGATTATGGATATCTTTTCACTGTCCTAAAAATCCTCTACACTCTGCCTTTCAGAAATAGGCCCTTTCATATTAATGCATAGGTGGTTGGATAATGTAACGGTATAATGTGTGTAGTGTCTGTAACCTGCTTGGCTCATGGTTAGCAGCAGCAATCCACTTTTTCATTCACTGAACAAAGATTTATTAAAGGAAAAAAATGTGGCTCCCATCCTCACATTCTTTGTCTTCTTGCTATGCAGGAAGTAGGTTGAAAGCTGTAATTTGATTATGCTGCCAGGACATAGAGCAAGGCAAATTCACTGTAGCTTTTTATAATTTGTCACACACACACAAACATTGAGGCCCCTGTTGGCATGCAGATAGGAAAGAGTAAACCAGGTAAACAGGAGAAGCCATTTGTCATGGAGTCTGATTCCATTAGTCAAGTGGTTTTCAGTCGGAGATGATTTTGTCCTACTGGAGATTTTAGGCAATGTTTGGAGACGTAAGTGGGGGGATTGCTACTGGCACCTTGTAGGCAAAGGAAAGATGTTGCAAAACATCCTACAACGCACAGGACAGACCCTCACAACCAAGAATTATCTGGCTCAGAGTGTCAATCGTGGCAAGGTAAGGAATGCCTGTGTTCTGAGAACTGAACCACTGTGATTATCGGGGGGCAGGGATGTCTCCAGGAGTCTTGGTGTGAGAGTCATTCTCACCTGCTTAGGCAAGTCCCCCAAACTCCCAGTTTCAATTTCCTCATCTGCAAAATGAGTATAATAGAATCTTCCCACCTCCATAATTGGTCGTGATGTGCAAATCAATCCAAAGATGAAAAGATTTAAGAAGTAGACCAGGTGGACAATTTAAAATGGGTACCTTTCTGTTATTATTACTGGCCTTTTCATAAAATAAAAAATTGCCAGCAAACTTCAAAGATTCTGTTAATTAAAAGAGACTTATCAAAACCAACATTGGTATAATTATGGTACCAGCACCCAATTTTCATCACTAGGAATATGGCTCATTTCGGGGGCTTGCATTATAACATCACAGGTTCAAAAGGGAATGAAAATTAAATGAGTTTCTTAATAGTGCCAACATTCCAAACATTTGATGTAAAAATAAACAAAGAATATATTATGGCTGCACATTATTCATTCTGTTTATAGATACTTCTCCTTTCAATACTGTCCCAGGCACAGGGAGCCAATAATACAAGCCATGCCAAAAATCACAAATTGTGTCTTGCTTGGTACTCAACAAGTTTTCCAAAGTTATCAAGGTTCATTTAATAACCAACTTGCCAGTAGCTGTTAAGAAGCATGAGGAGATGAGTCAATGGTTTATTTTCTCTTGTGAGTTAGCACCTTGATCGTGGTCCTTAGCTTAGAGAACCATTTCTCTTGTAGCTTTATTCCTTAGGCTGGCTCGCTCGTCTTCTTTCTAACTCCAGCATGTATGGATTATGTATCTATTATGAGTCCAGTGGGTGAAGACCTTGCCTCATCCATATTGTAGCTTTGCAAAAAGTGAGTGTGCAATGTAATCAAGTAAGTTAAGTTCTATTAACATTTCTCAAGGGAATTCTTCTTATGTCTCAGTCTTCCATTGCATCTGCAGAGATTCCTGGTGAACATTTACTGAAGAAAATGAATGTGATCCTCTCATGTTACAATCAGTAAGCTGAAAACTGCTACTTGATCGTGCCATCGGATCATAATGAAAATAAAATTTACCACAGCTTTGTACAATTTCTGAAAAGAGGACCCTATTAGCCTATTCACTACAACACAGCAGCATCAACACAAACCCCACCAGGCAGAGAAGTTCGAGTGATTTCCTAAATCTCATTGCTGTGGGAAGAACAGGGCCTCATGCTAGGGGTCTGTGGCCTCACCAATTGCATAGACTAGGATGGGGGTGAGGAGAAACTAAGGTAAGAGTTGATTAATATATGACTTTCAAAAGCTACATAAGCCAAGAGACAGTATACTTAGTAGAGTTTAGCCATTCTTTGAGACCCTTTCAAAAAATCTGATTAAAATATAAACAACGAGAGCTTTGATCAACAGAGCCAAGCTTTCCTTCAGTGTTTACCAAGCACTAAGTCCTGCAATCTGGTGAATTCTGGAATTATGGAGATGAATAAAACTCAACCCCTTTACTCAAAGAACTAATGGACTATTTGATGATTCAAGGGTGTCTACAAAACAATGATCTAAGGTGGGTTTTTTTATTCAGGAAGCTGAAAAGATAGCAGACATTAAGACAGAGTGAGGCTATCAAAAACAGACAACCATCTTTCAAAACAAAAAAAATTCCTGCTGAGAGACACTGGCAACGAGAAGCTCCCGCGGTAATACAGGAACATTGGTCTGGGCTTCAAGACACCAAAAAAGGACACTGAGGGCACCTAGACTGACGAGAAATTTCCCTTCACTGGTAGCATCTCCATTTGAGAGAGGATTCTGTCTGGCATGGTGAACAAAATGAACAGTCAGAGAACCATTATCATCTGCCCAGACTATCTGCACTACATGTCCAGGTATAATTGTGTTGAGAAGTGCCATGAGAATATGCCTGTTCACCTATTCTCCCACTCAGGGACATCCAGATCGGTGACACTGTCACAGTGGGTGAGTGCCAGCCCCTGAGCAAGGCTGTACACTTCAACATGCTCAAGGTCACCAAGGTGTCCAAGAAGCAATTTCAGAAGTTCTGAGTATGTACATCTTCTCATTCACCAAAAGGAAGTACAGTTATTTTCTCATTCACACATACACAAAGATCTAAAGTGGCATCAATGTTTACAGGAGGATACGAATGCATTGGCTGTGTCTGAAAAATATCAGGTATGGCATCCCCAACCAGGAGATATTCAAAAAGAGTCTTAAAGGGAAAATGGAACAAGGTGTAGGGCATGACTGGAACATGGGCATATGTTAGTGAACTGCAATGACACAAACTAGGAAGTATGACTCATACTGGGGGTGTCCACAGATAAGCCTGGAGATATTGGCTTGGTCAGAGCTTGAAGAACCATGTGATGGTTCTGGCTGTGATCACAGCCACCCTGGCTGTGGTGTTTATATTTTGCAGGACGCATCAGTAGTTCCCAAATTTTGGCATTTCATTCACCAAGAAATTATCCCCAAATGAGTGGGGTGCTCACATAGGGTGTTAATTTTTTTCTATCATCATAACATGGCATTAAGGAACAAATCTCTGTAGCAGAGGTTCCCAGTGAAAAATATTTTATATCTCAAGCATCCCTTCCTGGATCAACTTAAAACTACACTTTTCTCTCCTCGACTTTACCTCGGATCACAAGACTTGCTGCGGCCAGTAGTCTGACAAATTGTTGTTCTCTCAGCTTGGAAGATCTTCTTCTTTGGATATCTTCATTTTCTTGTACACACACTACGTGTGAAGCTCTGCCTCATCTTTGCCATTTCACACTCAGTGGCTCAACTTCCAACGTGTCAGCATTTGCCTCTCTTTGTCTGCGGCCTTTCTGTGGCCAAGGAAACCAATTCTGACATTGCACAGGCAAGCAGAAAATGCCAGAGAATTAACACCCTCCTCCCCCAGGAGCAACCTCAACCTATGGGTGTCAGGAATAATGCATAAAAACCACAGCTTTTTCATTGTTTGAAGAGAATTCTTCTAAAGTGCTTGCTCAACAACCCTTCCCAGGGCTTCCCATAAGGACTTAAGTTACCCACTGTAGTAACTTTCTTCATATTTGAGCCTGAGACTCATTGACTGTTCTCCCTTCGTCTCGCTTCTCTCTCTATTGGTGTTTGACTCCTTATTTCGGAGTCTGCTTCTGGGGAAACCCAAACTAACACTCACACATATACACACACATACACACACACACACACACACACACACACACATATACAACCAGAGACAGCTTAATTACAACTTCTGAAAGGAAGGTTGCTTTGATGAATCATGCAAAAGATGATCTCTCCACCATCTTAATTCCCAAAGCACAGGATCTGTACGTTTCTACTAGACATTTCACGCTTTTGTGTCTATGCCAACTTCTCTTAAGGGCAGCAAACTCCTAAAGGGCATTATCCACATTATTTCTAAAGTGTGTTTTCTGTAACATCTGTCTCCATGTTGGCAAATAAAAATTCAATAAGTCTTGACTTTGAAATTTGAAATATAAACCCTACCCATGTTGCCGTTGAAACTCAGTTGGCAAAGAATGACCATTCCAAACAAAAACAAATCTAGTATTTTTAACAGAGTTCTTTCTAAAGGCAATGCATCTTGATTTCTGCAAGGTATTTGACATTATGCACCATTTAATTATGGAGGATTTAGGGAAATCTGGGCCAGGTGATGTCACAGGTACATGAAAGTATAGTGAGTTGAACAATCACAACATACTGGGAAGAGGTTTAGTGACGATCTGAGTGAAACTTCCTGAGGATGTGTCAGGTCTCTGACATTGATCTTTGACTATTACAAGACATTTTTAGTGAGAAAAAAAATTCAGTTTCTCACTCACTATGGATTTGCTGAAGTTTGGCTGATGTTTTATCTGGGCTTGATGAAATTTGGCTCTAAGCTGAGGTCTCTTGTATTTTATATCAAGAAATAATACAAAGATTGGTAAGTATATTTATTAGATTTATAAACTATAAAAGATGGAAGAGAGAACCTAAACTGTTTTCTGGTAGAATCATGAGTCAAAGTATCCTTCATAAATTGGAATAACTGGCTAAAATCAACTAGATTTAAGAGAGGCTAATGTAAGATGTGTGACTGAGATCAGGTAATTTATAATAAGGTAGAATAGCCATAACTGACTCCATGTCTAATCATACAAATAAAGACTTGCATGGTTAATGGAGTTAATATTATTCCATAAGAACCAAAATATAGAAGCTAAAAATAAAACCTAATACAATCTTAGAAGGCATTGATAGACATGAAACTTATTTTTTTGAGAACCAGATTCTGGATATTAATAAAACATGGATTCCTTTAGTTCTTCCCAGTTTTTCCAAACTCTGCATAAATAGTTCTGGGGATCCTCAGGGAGAGTCTCATAAGCTCTCAAGCAGGAGGTGGAATCTGCTCTTTCCATTGCTCCCTCACAATCCACCAGTACTGCTCCATGTTTCCTGGAGATTCTGCCTTATATCCCAACAACGCCTGCATAGTCAGGTACCTAAGCCCTCTCCTGTTTCTTTTCTTCTCCAGATGTAGCTCTCCCAGAGCACAGCTCAGGGAATTACATCAATGCTATGCTTCCACTGTACCCCACCGGAAGAAAGGGCTCTGTGTGCTTGGTTACAGAGACCATACAACAAAGCTACTTCATACCCTGGGTGCCTTAGCGAAATCATAGCCCCTGCACAACATCACTACTCACGTTGAAGAGAATGGACCAGAGTTCATAGGTGGCAGACTGTTGTCTAAAATGCTAACATCTGACACTGCCTCTTGTTCTTGCGTGAAATTTTATATAATCATCTCTTCCTTTACGATGTCCCATGTAGATAGATCCATCATGGGTGCTTCCTCAGACCTGGCCAGGAGGCCTGAATTCTAGATTAGGTATAGCTAAGACTCAAACTGGAACTGTATGCTGGAGTCAACCACAGTTGATTTAAATCTTAGCTCTAGAAATTAGTTAATTACTCTCTTTGGGTGAAGTTGATTTATCTTTCAAAGCCTCAGCTCTCTTATCTGTAAAATGAAGATACCAGTACCTATTTCAGAGATATTAAGTGACTTTTTAGGAGGAATGAAGTGATACACAGAAAATACTTAGCACAGCATTGGACACATACTGTTTTATCAAAGGACAATCACTGTTATTATTATTGCAATTATTGTAATTATACTTTGCTAGATTACACTGCATGTACTGACCATGGAAGAGTCTACTAACCACAAAAACTCCACATTTAAGAACGTTGATCTATAGGATGATTTCTGTACCAGTCACCCAAGAGTCTTTGCTGGCAGATGTTTAGGGCATACACTTCCCAGAGCAATCTTTGTTTGCTATGAGGAGAAATAGGAACAGGACAACAAAAGATCTCTAAATACTTCTACTGAATAAAATTTAGTAAATTCTGGAGTTTAGTAACATAACTAAAAATGGAAACAGTACATTTATGAAGCACTATTGAGTAAAAAAATTTTAAACAGCTCATTTTTTAAAAGTTAGCATTTTATTAAAACTATTTTTAGATAAAAATGATTGATGTTATTATTATGGAGATGGCCATCACTCTCTCTGCTCTGAGTCAGTACAGACTACCAAATTGTCTCTAGAACCATTTAAGAGGCCATGATGAGGTAGACAGGATTTTATAGAAGTAAGTGAAGATAGCTGCAGATGGCAGATTCGGAGATGTAGAAATCACAGGGGAAAATTGCTAATACATTAGCTTGTCTAATGATAGAAGGGACAAATGAATATCCTTTAGACTTCAAAGGAACCTTGTAATCAACACAATTTGTTTGCAGTCCAGGAAATGAATCTAGGTGGGTTAAATGATATTCAGTTCTTCTTAGGAAATATCAGAGGCAGAACGAGTACCAAATCTCCTGACTCTCTGTCTAGTAATCTGCCACAACTTAAGCTTACTCCTCTGCCCCAGAGTCACTTCCCTGGCAAGAGTGTAACATCGCTGTAACAGTGCTTCTCAGATTCTGTGTTGAGGAATGAGTTTTCTTTCCAAATCCCTCATGAGCCAATATTTTTGTTCTATACCCAGTTAATGAGATGAATCCATTGAACATGCACTTGGATGTCAAGTAATATCAAATTTCTTAAGGTTTGTTTTCAATTTCTGTACTTATCTCATGCAGATGGCTAGCAGTTTCTTTCTTTATTTTAATTCACTGAGAGTTTACACATTAGATATCATCCTAACCCAAGTTCAGTGCGTCCTAGAGTGATTTTTTAAAAGTTTTAATAGGTATATTTGATTGATTGTGCTTCAGAATGCTTCAGAATGGTCCTACTACTTTTTCTTCAAAAATGTTTTTAATTCTTCTATGAGGTAGGCAGCCTCTAAGATGGCTCAGATGGCCCTTACCTACTGTCATCAAGCTCTGTACAGCTCCTCTCTCCTAGAGTGTGGGCTAGAATTATTAACTCACTTCTAATGAATAGAAGATAGCAGACCTGAAGAGATGTCAATTATGCAATTAGGTTATAAAAATACTTTGGCTTGTCTTGGGTTCAGGTTCTCTCTCTGTTTTGTTTCTCTGTGTGTGTGTGTGTCAGGATCTCTCTCTCTCTCTCTCTCTCTCTCTCTCTCTCTCTCTGTCTCTCTCCACTGTCTTTTTCTTCTCTCTCTTTTTATCTCTATTCCTCTCTTTCTCTTTCTTCTCTGTTTCTACTCTCTCTCTTTCTTGTCTTTCTCTCTCCCTCTCCCTTTCTCATCTTTTCCCTCTCTCTCTTTCTCCTTTCTCTGTTTCTTTTCTATCTCTTCTCTCTCTCTCCCTTCCTGTCACCCTCCTTCCCTTCCTCCTTTCTTCCTTTCTTCAGATTCCAGCTCTGGCAGCAGCTAGCTGCCAAGCTGTTAGCAATCCTGTGGATGAAGCCACATGGCAAGGAAGCGATGGTTGCTTATCCAGCAACAGCCAGTGAAGACCTAAGACCTCCTACCAGCACCCACGTGAGGGAGCTTGGAAGCAGATCCTCTCCAGTCAAGTCTTGAGATGACGGCAGCCCCAGCTGACATCTTGATTGCAGCCTCATGAGATCCTGAGTCAGAGGCACTCAGCTTAAGCTATAGCCTGGATTCCTGACTCAGAGAAACTGAGATAATAAGTGTTTGTTGTCTTATGCCATTTAGTTTCAGGTAATTCATTATACAGCCATAGATAACTAATAGGTCCTGCTATGAGCATAGCCAGAGAAATCTTCAATCAACATCAACAATGAGCATAAATAAGTACAGTTTCTTTTTCTTAATTAGTTACATAGTTGAAATGCAGTTGAGGAAATATGAAGGCCTATCTACACCAATTGAGTATAGCAGATGCTCTTCAAGGGTAGCATACCCATTCTCCAGGGGCTGGAAACAGTGAATACTGATGGCTCAGAGCTTCTTCCCTCATTGGAATTTCTCTTGGCTTTAAGGAACTATCTCTTCCAAGATTACAGTGTCTTCCAGGGGATAGCTGTGGACATGACTGATTAATGTAAAAACACAGGAGTCTGGCCCCCTTGTCTCAACTGCGACAGCTCAGAAGACCATCCCAGTACCAAGCTCCCTGTGGGATCAGCTGAGACCCCCATCATAATGGCATTGGGGTCAGCTTTTCTGTTTGCCCAATATTGATCATCACTTCCTTACAGGTTCACCTCCTAAGAGCATCCCTTAGTAAACCTTCTACATACAACTCCTGATATATTCTGGAGAATCCAGTTTAAGACATTTGTGTTTCTGGTAAAATTCTTCTCCCAGGACATTGTGTGATAAAATCTTTCCAAGTAAATATTTTTCTCCCGATAAGCTTATTGGCTTTTATTATCTTCCCAGGATAGATCCCAGTTCAACCTTCTTTATCACCACTAGCATGACTTTTTCCTTGCGTGCCTACAGCTCAAGCTTGACACTGAACATCACACGGTTGGGGAAATAAAGAGGGCTAGTGGCCTCAGCCACTTGTTTGTAAAAATCACTGAACCTTTTCAGTCTCCAGAGATGTTCTTATAGTTCAAGTCACATCTGGCAAATGAAGTAAAGACATGGCTCACTCCATGCTTGCCTTGGCTGTGCCAGAGAAGCCCCAGACCAGATCGGACATCCCAGCAGGACTTTTGTCACACTAAGAAAAAAATAATGTGGGCAATTGTTCTTTTCTCCTTGAACCTCCTGCTGTTTAAGTCAGTCGATCTCTGCCTCCAACTTAGGCAAGCAGCTTTATTTTCTCAAGCCGATTTTGTTCCATACAATATGAAATCATCTCTCACCTTTTTGAATGAGAATAGGAATACAATGAAAGTTGGGAAGAATAAATATTTTTTGAATACTAACCCACTGAATGCTTACAATACTCCAAAAATCTGTAAAAATGATCACTATTCAGCAAGTGAGGAAACTGAAGTATGAGTAGCTTGGATAAGGTATCATGAACTATACGTGATCTGAGAAAAATGATTCAATACTAAGATATAATGTAAACAGTCAATGTACCTTTTCAAAGCACTACCTGAATATTGTCTAATAGGCCCACCCAAGATGATTTAATTTTCTAAGGTAAGCTAGGGCACACTAGCCAAATCTGAACTTTAACATGTTTTGTAAACAAAATTTTATTGGAACACAGTCACATTCATTTGTTTATGTATTTTCTATGGCCATTTTTGTGCTGCAATGGTAGACTTGAGTGTTTGCAACAGAGACCATATAGCCCACCAAGTCTTAGATATTAACTATCTGGCTCTTTATGGAAAAGCTTTGATGTCCTCTGCCTGAGTTAGTATTTGCTAGTGACTACGGACCAGTCTCAAAGATACCTGTACAGGATTTGCGTGGAAAAAAAAAAAGAACTCCAAAAGTTTCAGTCTTTTTGCCTGTGGAACATTAACCAGGGTTCAATCAAAGCTAGCATTTTTATACCAGAATCATTTTAGTGCCTATATATATGTTTAGTCTCTTAAATTCTCCTTCAATCACTTTTACCACCTTGCTGATTCCTTTGTTAGTAAATTAAATAAATTTTTGACTCATGCACACTATTTTCTATGTGTTTATTTATTTATTTATTTGAGACAGGGTCTTGTTCTGTCATCCAGGCTGGAGTGCAGTGGCACCATCCTGGCTCACTGCAACCCGGACCTCAAGCCATCCTCCCCCTTAAGCCTCCCAAATAGCTGTGATCACAGAAGCATACCACCACACCTGGCTAATTTTTTATAAGACTTTTTTTGCATAGCTTGGGTTCTCACCATGTTGCCCATGTTCATCTTGGACTCCTGGGCTCAAGTGATCCTCCTGCATCAGTCTACCAAAGTGCTGGGATTACAGTTGTCAGCTACTATGCCTGGTCCTCACTATTTGTATCAGATAAGTATTCTTAAGTTTGTGAAAAGTATACCTTGACATAGACCTGTGCTTTGAAAAAAAAATAGAGTATATGATTTTTAAAAACCTCTTTGTATTCTGTTGCCTCTTCATCTGTGGAAAGTAAAAAGTAGACATGTTGATGAGCCTTTCACTGTAATGTTAAAATGAAAGAGCCAGAGATCATGAAGATTTTTCCCCCTTCCACTGAGTGTGAGTTCTTTGGGCAAGAACTCTTATGTAAGTTTAATAAACACATCTTAGCAAATAGCTTCATTCAACGATGGCAAAAAAATAAGCATGTTTCCATTCAAGCCCTAGCAAGCAGGAATTGATTTGGAAGAGAAACTGAATGGCTCAGCTCTTTTTGTTGTTGTTTTATTTTCTATACTCAGAATACTACCAGGTTCACTGTGATGAGGAAAAAAAGCCTTTTGAAGAAAGAAGATCACTTTCGTGCAAGCAACCTGTCATTGAACAACGTTAGGAGTTTAGGAGACAGGAGGTCAGATGATTCTTCTCACAGCAAAGGTTCTTTTTAATTTACCTTTGACCAGCATCAGATGAGATATAATTGTCCTCTTTTGTAAAATTAGTATTATAACCCTTTCTTTGAAAATCTTTGAAAAACCTAAACAATATATTCACATTGCCTGAAGTTTAGTAGGTGTTCAATAAGGATCAGTACTGCATATGCTTTCCCAATCCCCCTGCTCTTAATCGGGTTATGTCGTGTATACAAGTATATACCGTCTTAGTACATTTCATCAGAATAGGAGCAAATATAAGTTTAGTAGGAGTTCTGAAATACACTTTAACAGAGAACTTGGGGGGCAAGCAGAGGTTTCTCTTATTCTGCCAGGAAGATCTCTTAGGCTGTAGTATTCTTGTTCTACTAATTCTAAAATAGCATGCATGCCTTAGCACAATAATGGCTTCCTGACCAATTAAAGTCTTAAGATGGATCATGAAAACACTCCCATTCTCTCCTTTCATTCATAGAGTGAATTTATATATACTCTGTTGGCAAGAATGAATCTATCAAAGTTGTCATCCTGAAGTCATCCACAGAATAAAAATGATTCCAAACCACCATAATCTCTTAGCACATGCTCACCTGTATTTTACCGAAATGCACAAGTATATAAAACCTTTTCTTATTGTCCTGGGCTTTTTTTTTTTTTTCCATATATTGTTGGCTCTTCAATTGCTAAAAGGACTTTCTGGCATCTACTTTCTACTTGACAGGAACATAAGAGCCAGTGTAATATAGAGCTATTTCTATGTGGTTCTTTTAATCCATTTCAGCTTTTGTCTCAAATGCACTGTGCTAATATGTAATCTAACTCTACAATCCCATTTCTTTGCACCATACATCAGGAGACCAAAAGTCTCAGAGATTTCTTGCTAAGCCGTGTTCTCAAGGCCCTGTGAGCGGTGAAGCTGCCTAAATGCCTAGAATGCATATTCTCACTGCGTGGGTGCTTTTACTCTCTAAAAGCTCTTGACCTAACCTTCTATCCCTAGGGCTAGTAAAATCACATCCCAGGAAAAATCCTAGTGATTCCCATCTTGAAATTCCTTCTCAGTGAGAGTGGGGGAAGGGAGTTAAGTTTTCTTGATTACCTGCCAGCTGTTTAACACATGTTATCTCATTTTATCTCCATACATCCCTGTGAAGCAAGTTATTATTGTCTCAGGTTTGTAGGACAAGAAACAAAAACTCAGAAGGTTTAAGGAACTTATCCTGAATCCTAGCTGGTAGGAGGCAGGGATACTAAATTATGTTGTTTTAGCAAATACACTTTCAACAATCTTATAGCTGCTTCCAAATCTCAGAATTGAATCCTTAAACTTCCATAATTTGAGTTGTATTTAATTGCAAACTCAGTAGGATGAATACCCATTAAGGAATATGAATATTGCCAAGTCACTTGATGTAATATTAATAACAATATTCTAAAATTTGCAGAAACTTTAGGGATTGTCTAATTCAACCTCTTTGTGTTACATAAAAGCATCCATGACATGTTCAAGTGTATTGAAAAAATAAATTTTCTGATTCAATAAAGTTGTCAGGAACACATCTAATGACTGTTTTCAAGTCAACTGTTTCTCGCCAACTGAATTCTTCTAAAACCAGAGCACAGTAATTTGGTCCAGATTGTGATTAGAGCCCAGCTTGTATAATAGTAGTTCTGGAAAATAGATGTTTGTGAATTCAGCCTTTCTATTCATATATCAAACAGAGAACATGTGTGGCCTGAGATGCAATTTTTTTCAGAAATTGTCATGGAATCTCTTTGACTGGCATGTGTGGAAAGAGGCAGGTGTGTGCATCCACACAAGCTGTGGGGAATTTTATTATGTTTGTTCTAAACCTAGTCCAGAGATCCTGGCTCAGTCAGAATTTCTCATCAATAAAATTTACTTTAAATCTTAACTCAATACTTTAAATAAATATTTATTTTTATTTATTTATAAATAAAATTTGTTTTTATTTATAAAATACTAAAATAAAATTTGTATTTATTTATAAATACTAAAATAAAATAAATAAAAGTAATTATTACTTTAAATTTTTAAATCTCATTAATGAAATTACGTTAATTTAACCCTGCCCAAACTCTGTTTTTCATTTGCCCCATTCCCTCTGCTCTTTCTCTCACCTTCTGAATTATATCCAAACACATCCAAAAAGATTTATCCATATTTCTTTATTTTCAAATTCAGTATAAGCAACTTTTTTTTTTTTTCATGGATAAGCTAATTTAATAGACTTTACTCTTTTTGGTTGCCCAAGTTCCACATTAATACTCTACTCTTGGTAGTTCTCTTCCAGGAATTTGGAGACTGGATGCTCTAGGGGTCTGATCTGAGTTATCCAAGTGGGAATAGAGGGAGAATGAGTCTAAATAAAAGGTTAGTGAGGCTGATTATCAAATCTAAAACTGAGGGGATGCTTTGAACCAGAGTATAGAGGGGTTGGGCCTTGGGAGGTTTTCTAGGATGCCAGTAATCATCGAGGATAGAAAGGAGATTGCGAAGTCTGCTTGACTGTTTTGGACACAGAGAGAAATAAAATGTAATTTTGCAATGAAATGGCAGCGTTACACCCAGGGACAAATTATGATTACAAGATAATCACTAAGACATTTGTAACATTGGTGGCCTTGAAGTAGAACTAGGAGATGAGGGATTTGCAGTGAGAAGGATGCTTATTTCTACTGTATAACTTTGGGAAATGATTTGTGTTTCTAATATATAAATATATTACCTTTTTCAATAAAGAAAAACCAAAGTTTTATTTTTACAGAAGAACAACCACAGTTATAATAGTATGAGATGTGAGCATGAATACAAATATACCCCAAAAGAAACATCACTGGTTACAAATGAAAAGTAAATGACTGAAGGGTGATACTCACAGTCTTCCAAGCCTTCACAGCATCTTAAAATTTGCCTTGTTGGAGCACACCATACCCAGGGTTACCAGCATCTATGACTGAACTTTAAGCATGTATGAGGCACTCTAAGGCACTGAAATATTAATTTAAGTTTTAGAAAACATGACACATTCTCAGTACAAAATGATATTCAGAAATATGTGATACTTCTGTAGGTCAGAGAAAAGGGGGCTCAAATCTAAGAGGGGAGTCCCATAATGTTTGTGAAACCACAGAGACAGAATTTAAATAAGCCCTTGAGGGCTGGTGAAGTAAGAGCATGTGGGTGGAAGGAAGCCAGCGTTTGAGGGCATGAACCCTACACCAAGATGTGTAAGAACAAGATGGTGATGTAGATTCCTATTGGGCTATTTTGGAATAGATTGATTTATAAAGTCAAAAATACTTCTTGGGGCTAAATTTGGAGTTTTGGAGAGGGAACTGAATGTCAGTGGTGGCATTTGAATAAAACCATGCATAGATCGGGTCATGGGAGAAATGTGACCACAGTTGTATCATTAGTTTGATTATGTTGTCTCCCATGTGCAGGAGAGCTTGGAGAAAAAGCAAGTGGAAGCTTGGAGGGAAATTCCTCTTTCTGGAGAAATAATTGGGGTTCAGTTACTTAAGGGGGCATTTGGGGAAGATGAAGGACGAGAGATAGAGTTCCAGGCCCCTAAATCCTGTCTCAATAACAGCAGCAGTGATGATTTGACTTGTCAAATATATTGGATTTCCTCCTGATATGTCATTTATGGAAAGCATTGTGTCCCTAAAGCTGTTAATAGCTCCATCATCTAAGTATGAGCCCAGCAGTGTCTGACCTAAGCTGGAAATAGGGTGATGGAAAGAGATAGGTTTGGAACACATTGAGGAAATGTGAAAACTCAGCAGGAATTTGTGACTGACTGGACATATAATAGAGGAAGAGAAACCATAAAATATGACACTGAGGATTGTATTAAGGTCATTTGGTAGCCATTTTGATCTGCATAAAATTTATGTGGTGTTAGAACATCCAGCATAAATGTCTTCCAGAAATTTGAGAACATGAAATGACGCCGGGAAAACACCTGTGGGCAAAAGACATTATTTAGAAATCTTGAGTAGGAAAGATCAGGAATACATGGGAAATGGTTTTCAGAGAGAGATGAATGAGAAGATCACAATAATGGCCATAGTTGAAATACACTGAACACATACGTGCCAAACATTATACATGGATAATTTCATTTGATATTATTATCATTATCCATATTATAACTAGGATATGCATATTGTTTTCTGTTTTTATTTTATAGCTGAGAGGCTGTGGCACAAGAGAGGTAAAAGAATAATGCCCATAGTAACAGAGACATCATAAGATTAAATCTAGGCAGTCTAGCTCCAGAGCTTGTATTTTCTCAGAGGGGAGGTGCGATAAGCATTTTTAAATGGCATAGGATAAAGTGGCCAAAAAAGTCCAAGAATCTGGATACTACCAGTGAGGTGGAGGGCACTCCAGGTATCTGTTACGGAGTTGAGGCTTTCATGGCAGTGTACTGTACTATAATAAGAAATTGGACACAAACTAAGTGTCTGTCAGCTAGAAGACTGACAAAATAAAATGTGACTCATACATTCAATGGAGTATTACATCGCCATAATTAAAAAGATGAAGCATGTCTGTATTATTGAACCAGATCGGGACACTTGGCATGCTGATAAGTGAGAGCAAGAGACACATCCTCTCACTTTTTAAATAATACCGTTTATGTAAATCATATAGATGTTCTTTCTTTAACGACTAGAAAAGTATCTTGGAAGATGATCTTTAAAATGTTGAAAATGATGACCTAGTTATTTAGCGGTGAAAGGGATGATGATTAGAGGAATTTTGATGGTTCTCACTTTCTTTTTTATTTTTTTCCTGCATTGTGTGAATTTTCTAAAATCACTACGAATTTGCTAAGTAAGAAAAAACTTAACAAAGCTGTTTGTGCTTTAAAACAAGAATGGTCAAGTGCATTAAATGTTGTGGAGACATCAAAAAACATGAAGACTGAGGGAAAAATTAAATTTGCTTTCAATTTAGACAGTGTTCCTCCTTCTCCAGTGAGATGGAACCAGTCAATTAGCCATTTGTTCCCTTACTGTCCACTTCTTTTTCTGTGAAAAACAGCAATAAAACTTAGAACACAATTCTATTCATGGGAAGGCCAAGACGCAAATGATCTCAGTACTTTGTAGATGACACTTATGACAGAATCCAGGAGTTAGAGAATATTTCTTCTAGGGTCCTTATTCAGATAATTTAATTCCCCAAGTGTAAACTTCTGTCTGGTTGGTTTGTTGTGTGTGTGTGTGTGTGTGTGTGTGTGTGTTGACTTGTTATGCCCCTCTGGTCACAGTGCAAAGCTATTTGATCATCAGACATTAGACAAAGTGGAAGGATTTTCAGCAGATCGCAAATCTATCAATTGTTTTGAAGGATCTCCCATCATCTTGTTCTCATCAAATACACCTTCTTGACTTAAAATCAACTTTGCCAACTGTGTTTACCAAAATAAATCAGTGTGTCCAGGGTGTTCCCACATTTTACTTCTGAGCCAAATGCTGTCTTATTCTTAGATTCCCATTTAAATTACAGTTTAGGACTATAAAATGTGTTGATTAACATCATTAGAGAAAATCTTAAAGAGCTCCATTAACTGTGATACGTGCCAGAAGATATACACAAAATAAAGTGTGGACTCCTTTAAGCCCATTCACTACTGCTCCAGATAAAAAAGACTCATGTAGAAGTTGTAGATTATTAGATAAAAGCTCTTATACCTCAAGGGAATGTTGCCATTGCAATCTGGAACCAAATGACATACTAACATTACAGCGAAATGCCCTTTTTTAGGGACTAATGAATCACTTTTGATTTTGCTTTTCTTATTGTTATATTATAATTTCAAAAGCTATTATTACCAGTTCAACTAAAGTTATTTGATAAGCAACATTTGTGGGAGCTGGTTCAAACACAGATAGATTGGTAATCAGCTTTCTAGGTTGAGGAGAAGGGACTGTCGTGTTAGAGCTTAGAGAAGTATTTCTCACAGGCGGGAAAATATTTGAATCTGATATTCTTAGCCCAAAATGTGGAAGGATTTTCCACAGATCCCATATGCATCAATTGTTTTGAAGGGTTTCATGAGTATGAGAAAGAGATTCATCTACTAGGGTCGCAGCCTTACCTGACAATCATCCTCTATGTTTGACACATATTTTGTAATACAAATTTTCCATTATTTATGCATTAGCTAGGTTGTAGCTCCCAGAGAGCAGACTGTTTTCTGGTTTGTTTTTTTTTTTCCTTTTATGTAACCTGATTCCTAGAGTCTTTTCTTTTCTCCTAGGCTTGTTGAGATTTGAGAACACATTAATAGAACCTGTAGGAATGGCAGTTAGGCTGACAAGCTTGACTGAGTCATCCAATAGTTCATCTCACATCATTAACACCATGAAGTAAAGTCTCTGTTTATACTCACACATTGGCTTTTGTCTTTATATTTTTGGTTCTCCATTCATATTTTTTAAAGTTGGCTATTCTTGAGCATATTTGGAATACCACTGAAAAACAGCAAGGCATACCCATGCTATCATTTTTAAGGCACTTATGTGGAATTTGGCATTGGAATTGACGTTACAGAATGAAATGGTCATACTGTGCATGATACTTACATGTGGTTACCTGGCAAAATGTGTCCCATGTAGCTCATGATGTTTCAGACCCCATGATCTGCGCCTCTTTGGTTTAACATTGTTAACTTGCCTCTCTTGGTTTCAGTAAGCACAAGTCTTTCTGGGTGTGGTGACAGAGGTACAGATTCTCTCATTCTCAGCCACGGGCTGCCACTGTGCCTTCCTTGTTCTGCTCAATGGCCAAACAACACTGGGGATTTCCGTGATTTTCCTGGTACCTCAAGGAAATGGGTTAAATAACACTTTTTCAATGTCTCTTCTTTATTTATGCACATTTTCATTCCAGATTCTACCCTGAATGGGCAAACACACACTCACACACACACACTCACATGCTCATAGTCCATGAACCTTTCCTAAGTGATTAATTCTTTTATCACATTCTGGTATTTAAACTTTACTAATTTAAGGCTAATGACATGTTAAGCCATTGCTAATACTTTTGGAGTGATTTTCAAACAACAAGATCGTTTTTCATTTTCTGAAATATACTGTGAACCAGGCTTTATATATACTTCTTATTTAATTCTTAGGCAGGCAGTGAACATTAGGTGTTTGCTGTGGTTCGGAGAGATGTGGTTCCAGAGTATGTAGCTCAAGATTGATAGAACCAGAACTGTGGGTCTCCAGAGCCTTGATCACTGACACTTGCTTACAGTATGGTTTATCTCTATATTGTGTTTTTAAATTTTGAAAAATAAACTCTTGCTCAGGGAGGAATAAAGAACTGGATGCTTCTGATCACCAGTCCCCTTACCATGTTATCCAACACTTGATTCATTTCTCCCTTTCAACATTCCTCCATCAGCCCCTACTTTCCCCACTCCAAACCTCCCTCCTTTCTTTCCTGTCCTTCCAAGCCTCTTTCCTTTTCTCTTCCCCTCCCCTCCATCCCTCCCTTCTTATCTCTTTTCCTTCTTTTTATCCTCTATCCTTCCCTCCCTCCCTCATTCATCTTTCCACCCTTAAAGTCCCATATCTGCAGTGCTCCATGCAACACTATTCACACACACACACACACACACACACACACACACACACACACACACACACACACCATTTACAGGGGACTGAAAATATGCCAAGTAGTGTGCTATGCTCATTATATGAGAAAATTTATTTAATTATCACAGCACCTTTTTCTATATTACAGGTATGGAATTTGACCTCAAAGATTAGGTAACATCACAAAGCCAAGCAGTGTGTAGGCCGTAGTGCCAGAATTAGAACACCAAAAATTTGACTCTTGATCCTTCAATCTGAATGTTGTAGTATACTTTAAAATTTTTACTAGGCAGAAATAAAGTAAATGTAAATTAAAATGGCATGATATTGGTTTCTCAACACCATCTCCCCACTCCAGTTAAATAAGCATAGGTTGAAAAAAACTATAGTATTTGATACTGGTGAATGTGCAGTGATTCAGAAATCTTTACATTATGGGGAGTGCAGCTGGTGCAGTATTCTTAGAAAATATTTTAATGCTGTATCAAGAACACTTTAAAACTCCATATGGTTTGGCCCAGTCTTTTCTCTTTCAGGAATCTATTCTAAAAAACAAGTTAAAAAATACACATGAAGATTTATCTACTGAAACACTATTTTGAGCAGGAAAAACAAGAGGAGGCAATGTAAATATTTATCAATGAGGTAAATCGTTAAGTAAAATGCAGCCATTAAAATAATATAGTTTTAATCTTTTTGTTATTACATGTGGCATACTTACAGAAAAGTCCACAAAAACTGAAGGTACAACTTAATGATTTATTGTAAAGACAATACTCATGTTTCCACTATGCAGATCAAGAAATGGACCAACACCCCAGAAGTCCCCCACCTTTCTGATCAGAGCTTCTTCTGAACTTGTTATCATTAGTTCCTTGCCTTCTGACTATGGATGCAATCTTAAACAAGGTAGCTTTATTTTTTCTTGTTTTTGAGCCCTATGTAAATGAAATCCAGTCTGCATGTATTCTATTATGTCTGGCTGTTTTTAGTTACTATTTATTTGTCCATTCCATTGTTGATTCAATTTGGGAAATATGCAAGTTTTGAACTATTAAAAACAAAACAATGCCACTGTGAATATTCACGAACTTCTGTCCTGGTGCACTTGAGCACACAGTTTTGTATCTGTATTGCTATCTATTGCTATGCCATTACTTGTTCATAGCTATATCTTCAACTAGACTACATGCTGACAATCTATTTTTCAAAGCAGCTGTATCAGTTTATTCTCCTACCAGCAGGATTGTAAAGTTCCTATAGCTCAAATCTCTTGCCAAATCTGTGTACTGTTATTAAGGGTCTATTTAAGTCTTTTGGTTTCTTGGGCTGGTTTCCTTTTCTTTATTAATCTGCGGGTGTTCTTTACACATTCTTAAGGCAAGTCGTTTTGGCTCTATGTATTGAAAGATCTTCCAGATGTGATTTGCCTTTCCTCTCTCTTAACAGTGACTTTTGATTAATCAAAATGGATCATTTCGATGTAGTATATTTATCAGTTTTTTTCATTTCTCTTATGTTAAAAACTATTTTCCTCCTATATTATTAGGAAAAAATATTACTTATATTGTCTTCTAAAATATCTATATTTTTCTTCAATTTACAACTATGCTCTAACTTAAATTAATTTTTAAGGATATTGAGAGGTAGGAATCCCAAATCATTTTTTCCCATGTAGATACCCACCTGTCCAATGGCCTCCACTAAAAAGATAACCACTTTCTTACCCCCTAGAGTGCCACTTTTATAAAGTGTGTTTTCAGATTTTCTGTTTTGCATCATTAGTTTGTCTATCCAAATCTTAATGCTAATAATATCCTTAACTCTATTAATTCTATAAAATGCTATCCAACCCTAACCCAATTATGAAACCTAGTCCTAACCCTAACTTTAATCCTAATCCCAACACGAATTCTCAGCATTAACCTAATAATCATTCTAGTACTAACCTTAACACTAAAACTAACACTAGTCTTAAAGCAAGCAAAATGATAACTGCAGTCTTAAATCTACCCTAACCCGAATTAGATCTATTCTAAATACAAACCCTACATCTAAAGCTAAGCTCAACCTAAAGATAATGGTAGACCCAATTCCTTACTTCCAGTCTAAACCTAACAGTTACCTTAACTCTATACATAACTATGAAACTAACTCCAACTTTTTGAAATTATTGAAACTTTATAGTCCTGTATAAGGTCAATTTTTATAAATTTTCCATGAGATTGAAACAAATGTATATTTTGCAATTGTTGGGTGTTCCACATACGGCTATTGGGTCAAATTTTTGAAATATATTGTTCAAATATTCTCACTAATAATATGATTAAATATTAATCGTATTGTTCAATTTTTTTTCTTTGTCTAGTTTTTCTACCAGAGACAGATGTGTTAAAATTTATGATTTTAGCTCTGAAGTATCCACTTATCCTATGTTGAGTAAAAATTTGCTATTTGACCCTCTGAAATTTTCAGTGTGTGTGTGTGTGTGTGTGTGTGTGTGTGTGTGTATGTGTTTTGGAGGAAGGAGAAATAGAGCCGAGGATGGAAGAGCTGCTTATTCTTTCAGAACTGTCAGTCCCCATGTGAACAAGCGTGGCTTAATCAAATGAATGATGAGACCATGTGGGGACAAAGCAGAGGCTATCCATGACCAGCCAGCCCCCAGTCAGACACCAAACAGGGAGCAAGCCCAATCAATATCAGCAGAATTGTTTTCCTCGCCCATGGCTGACTACACATGCAGGAGGAAGCCCAGGTGAGGTCATCCCAGATTGACAATCCACTGAATTACGAGCAATGATAAGTGTTTATTGCTTTTAGCCATAGGATTTTGCGATGGTTTGTGATGCAGTATTGGCTAACTGGTACAATAATACTATCACAATGAGCTTTTGTGGTCTTTTGAAATAGAACTCACAATTCAATGGATGCATGGTGTCTTAGTCAGTTCAGGCCACTGGAGCAGAATACCAGAGACTGGATGGCTTATACAACAAGCATTTATTTTTATGACAGTTCTGGAGCCTAGAAATCTAAGATCTGGGAACCGTTATGGTCAGGTTCTTGGTAAGGGTCCCTTCTGGTTCACAGAAAACCATCTTCTCCTTGTATCTTCACATGGCAGAGAGAGTGAGTAAGACAGAGAGAAAGAGAAAGAAAGAGAGAGATCTCCTGCCTATTCTTTTAAAGGTACTAATTTTATCATAAAGGCTCCCAAGGGCTCCATCTTTAAATTCCATCACACTGAGAATTATGGTTTCAACAATGATTTTGAGGGGACACAAACATTCAGTTTATAGCAGGTAGGTTCCTCACGAATATACTTACATTTGCAAATCTCCCTGCCTCACAACACGTGCATCAATGACTTGACTTTCACCTCTCTCACTCTGAAAATTTAAGGCCATTCAACTATCCACTTCAGAAAACAGTCATCCAGTTAGTTCCGTCATGGTTACTATGCCACCAAATGCTATTCCAAGTCCTAACTTAGAAATTCCCACTTCACGGTGTAAGAATTGAAGGTTATTTTCCACAGACCTCAAAATCCTTGGAGAACTTAGTTTTAAATTTCAGGTTTCACCTGTGTCATATTCTAACGTTGCATGTGTTTTTTGGTGACTAATTTCTCGCTTTTAAACTAATGAAAGACTCCAACAAATCAGGAGCCATATGCCTTATTGAGTGGTAGTAACATTTTAAAATATGTTAATAAAAAATACGAAGAAAAAGAAGAAAAAAGAAACTCAGTTAAATACTTAATGTCACTTCTAACAATTGTTTCCATTTCTTGGAAAAACTCCTAGTATAATAAATGAAGCAAACATTTTCATCATAAATGCATTTATTATTTCCACATGGCATGCGTATGTAAAGTATGTGCAATTATGTTTGCTTTCAAATTAGAAATGCTTTAAATCTCACACAAGGAGTCATTTCTCTTTCATCAGGGGGCCCTGCCAGCCAAGATTTTCTCACGGAAACTAGAGAGACCCAAAGCAGCCCTACAACTGTGCTCCTTAGAGAATTAGGGTCATATCTTTGGTACTTTCATAGTTTCTTCTATTTTTTTAAACCATGAAGGAATGTGTCTGTATCTGATTCAGTGGATTTCCATATCCATTCCCGTCCACCTTACTTTCTATCTTCCAAGTTGCCTTAGTCCTTCAAGGGTATTTCTCTTTCCCCAGTATGTCTACCTATGGAGAACCTATTTGTGCCAGGTTCCTTTAGACACAGCATCGATGGTCTTGCCAGAATAAATGGCATTACCTCATGCCCTTGCCTCTGAGTAAACAGAGTGATGGATCACCACCCTGAGGAGGTAGGCTAAGGACCATCACTCCACAGCTACACTTGAATTCAGGAGCACACTGGCTTCGAGTTCCAGAGCTTGTCATTTGGACCCTTGTGACCTTGGAGTTCTTCAAGTGGATTTTCCTATTTTTCAAAGAAG
>NW_012099876.1:5340044-5344765 GCF_000951045.1 Mandrillus leucophaeus | reverse complement strand
GTTCTCTGTATATACATCTTTTTCTTCCTTAGATAAGTTTATTCTAAAAACTAATTTTTGTTCTATTATAAATAAAATTGTTTTCTTAATATTTTTCTTAATATTTTCTTAATATAATTGTTTTCTTAATATTTTTCAGATTGTTTATTTGTGTATAAAAACACAAATAACTTTTGTGTGTTGATTATGTACCCTGCAACCTTGCAGGATGTGTGAAATTTTCAGAGTTTTCTACATTAAATATTTTGTTATCTAAAGATCATTCTAATTCTTTCTTTCCTATTTGGATTCCTTTTATTTCTTTTTCTTGTGTAATAGCTCTATGACTTTCAGTACTATGTTCAATAGAAGAGGTGAAAGCAGATATCCTTCTCTCATTCCTGATCTTAAAGGAAAAGCTTTCAGTCTTTCATCTGTGGGCTTTTCACGCAGATAGCTTTTTAAAAATACCTAGTTTATTGCAATTTTTTTTAATCATGAAAAGGTGTTGAATTTTGTCAAATGCTTTTTCTGCATCAACTGAGGCGGTCGTGTGTGTGCATGTTTGTTTTCTCTTCCTTCTGTTAATGTTGTGTGTTACATTCATTGATTTTCACATGTTGAGCCACCCTTGCATTCCAGAGATAAATTCTACTTTGTCATAATGTATAATCCTTTTAATAGGTTGTAGAATTCTGTCTGATAGTATTTTATTGAAAAATTTTCTATCACTATTCTTCAGAATTATTGGCTTATGTTGGTCTTTACTTGTAGTGTCTTTGTCTGGCTTTAATATGATAATACTGACTTCATAGAATTAATTAAGAAATATTCTCTCCACTTCACATTTTTAGAAGAGGTTTAGAAGCATTGGTGTTAATTCTTCTTTAAATGATTGTTACAATTTACAAGTGAAGCCATCTGGTGCTTGGCTTTTCTTTGTTGCAAAGGTTTGATTACTGATTCAATCTCCTTACTAGTTGTAGGTCTGCAAAGATTTTCTGTTTTGTCATGGTTCAGTCTGGTAGGTTGTTTTTCTTGAAATTTGTCTTATATATTTTTGTACCTCTATTATTCCTTGTCTTATTGTCCTCTTTTATGTTTAGTATTTTTTTATAGTGACATATTTTGATTCCCTTCTCATTTCCATTTGCATATTCTATAGATATTTTATTTATGGTTACTTAAGTAATTACATACATCCTAAAGTTATAACCATCTATTTTAAACTGATAGAAATGTAGCTTCAATTGCATACAAAGCTCCAATCCTGTGTAGCTTCACCTTTACACTTCATAATATTGAAATCACAACTTATATTTTTATATATTATGTATTCTTTAACTTATACAATTATTTTTATGCTTTGCCTTTTAAATCCTACAAAAGAATTAAAAAGCCAAGTACAAATCACGGCAATAATGCTAGCTTTTATATTTGTTTATGTGTTTACTATTACTGGAAAACTTTACATTTTCTTATGACTTTGAATTATTATCTAACATTTATTTATTTCAGATTGAAGAAATCCTTTCTGTTTGAGACACAACAGAAGTTAAGAAACTTGTACAATGTTGAATACCTCATAAGTATCAGAGACAGTATTTGATGCCTTCCTTTTACCTCAATGAACATACTTCTGTGAGTTCACATAGCCTACTATTTTATACCTTTCTGCCTATGCTCAAATCTAGATTCCCCGCTTTCATATTTACTTGCCAGATCAACATTTATTTTTTATTCAATACATGGAACCTGGAAAAACATTACTAGTAAGGACAGTAGTAGTAATAATAGTAACAATGGAAATAATTTTAAACAATGATAATGGTTAATGATTGTCAGATATGTGTAACACATGCTTCTAAGTACTTCAATGGCACATTTGCTAATTCTAAATATATATTCCTCTTACAGCAAGCTCATTATTCTTAAAAATATCTTCTCTAAATCTTATTGATATTGCGTTAAAATATATGATGCAATAGGCTTCCAAATGTGAAAACATTATGAGATTGAAACATTAAAAAGTATCTTATATACCTTTCTTGAATTTAGATTACAAACTCCTTGTGAGTGGAAATTATCTTAATCATCTTGTTTTTCCATTAGTGCCTTATATGTATTTTAATAAAAAAATTGTCTTTGTGTCTCATTGAATAAATAGAGATAATGAGACATGAAAGTGTAACGTCCAAAAAGTTAGGTCTTTTCTAGTCACATAGTATTATTTCCTTAAAATTGTCAGCAAAGATGTTTAGAAGTAAATTTCAGCTTTTAAATGATAAAATACCAGTTAATCTTCTCAAAGAGAGAAAAATAAATCTATGAAATGGAGTTTATGAAAAATAGTATTGCAAGCTGAAATGAGCATCAGATTGGCTGTTCTCATTTGAAAATCACTGCATTGGATACCTATTATCCAGATTCCTTTAAAATCTAAAATACAATGATGATGATGATCAAGATGATAAGGAGAGTGATAAAAACAATAAAAAATACCTTGATTATTATGGCCAAGTCCATCATATAAGATATATCTTACTTTCAGCAGCTTTCTATTCTGATATTTTTCTCACTTATTATTGGGAAAAATGTAACTTTTGTCCACTGTTGCAGAGTTAAGAAAGGAAGATATTTGCCAGCCAAAGTATTTTAGCAAGTTTAACGTTTAGAAACCTAAGACTGGTAGATTGTAAGTCAAATAAAAGCTTAAAAATTGTTCAATTGTTAGGTCCATCATATCTAGGGATATTGCTCAAGTCCATGACTTTCAAGTCACACTTGACCCTCTCTTTTTTATAACTTGTATCTAATCAATCAAGGAACCCTATGGATTTTATCTTAAAAATAGACTTAAAATCTAACCACTTTTCACCACTGCCACCGGTACCACTCTTGTTCAAGCCTCAATATTCTCTCATCCAGGGTTCTTTTTTAAAGAAATAGTTTCATTGAAGTGTAATTAATATATACTATGCTACATATATTTAATTTATACAATTTGATGAGTTTGAACATATGCACAAACCCATGAAACCATCACTACAGTCAAAGTAATAAACATATCCATCACCTCCAAAAGCTTTCCCTGCTTCCATGTGTGTATGCTGGGGGCTGGGTGGGAGAGGAGGGCATTGGTAAGAACACTTGAGATCTACACTCTTAAATTTTTGAGTGTACCATACTGTATTATTAACTATAGGCACTATGTGGTTCAGTAGATGTCTAAATTTTCATCATGTATTACTGAAGCTTTGTAACCATTGAACAACTCCCTATTTCTCCCTTCCCCCCAGCCCCAGGCAGTCACTATTCTATTCTGTTTCTATGAGTTTGACTATTTTAGATAGCTCATCTGAGTGGGATCCTGCAGTATTCGTCCTTCTGTGACAGGTTTGTTTTACTTAGCATAATGTCTTCCAGGTCCATTCATGTTGTTACATATAGCAGTATTTCCTTTTTTTTTTTTTAAGCTGAATAACATTCGTGTGTGTGTGTGTATTTCTTTCCATTCATCTACTCATATACATTTATATATTGGTTTTTATGAATAATACTGCAATGAACCTGGGAGTACAGATATCTCTTCAAGATCCTAATTTCAATTACTTTGGATAAATACCCAGAAGTAAGTGGAATTGATAGATCATATGGTAGTTCTATTTTTAACTTTTTGAGGAATCTCCCTACTGATTTCTATAATGCTGTACTGATTTACATGCCTATCAACAGTATACAAGAGTTCTGATTTCTCTGCATCAGTGCCAACACTCGTTATCTTTTTTTTTTTAATAATAACCACACTAACATATGTGAGGTGCTATCTCATTTTAGTTTGGATTTGCATTTCCCTTGTGATTAGTGATGTTTATCGCAGCACAATTCACTATTGCAAAAATATGGAACCCACCCAGACACCCATCAATCAATGAGTGGATAAAGAAATTGTGATTGTATATACATATATATGTGTGTGTGTGTATATATACATACATATACACACATATATATACCATGGAATACTATTCAGCCATAAAAAGGAGCAAAATAATGGAATTTGCAGCAAATAGATGGAATTAAAGACCATTATTCTAAGTGAAGTGACTAGGAAATGGAAAATCAAACATCATATGTTCTCAGTCATAAGTGAGAGTTAAACTGTGAGGATGCAAAGGCATAAGAATGATACGATGGACCTTGGGGACTTGGGGAAAGGATGGGAGGAGGGCAAGGGATAAAAGACTACAAATTGGGTACAGTGTATACTGTACACTGTGAGATTTTGGTGAACCTGTCACCAAAATCTCACAAATCTCCACTAAAGAACCTACTTAACTCATGTAACCAAACACCACCTGTTCCCCAAAAAAACTTATGAAAAAAAAAAGGAAACGACCCACCCCCCAAAAAAGCATAAAATAAAAAGACTCTGAACAGTCAAACTAATCTTGGACAAGAAAAATAAAGCCAGATGCCTCACACTTTCTAATTTCAAAATGTATTACAAAATTACAGTAATTAAAACAGTATAGTACTGGCATAAAGACAGACATACAGACCAATTAAATGAAATAGAAAGCCCAGAAATAAACCCACGTTAATATGGTCAGCTGATCTTCAACAAGGGTGCCAAACATACACAACGAGGAAAGGATAGTCTCTTTAACAAATGGTGCTGGGAAAACTGGATGTTCACAAGCAAAAGAATAAAACTTAGACCCTTATACTTTACAGAAAAT
>NW_012099876.1:5334358-5339459 GCF_000951045.1 Mandrillus leucophaeus | reverse complement strand
TTTTCCACCAAAGCATTGCCAGTTGCTCAAATTGGCAGTCAGGCTGATCTACCTTGTGTGGCAACCTATGAGGTATTGGGAGGAACTAGAGGCCAACATTTTGAGAAGAGCTCTATGAAAATACCCCCTGGAATGTAATATTCTCAGTGTGCCTATAAAAATTTGTTCTGGCATTGGTCAACTAGAAGGAAGCACAGCTACCCTTCTTTCCAGGTAATTGTCGTCTTTGGCCAAAGTCTGAGAAAAAGAAATGCCAAACATAAATACTTTCTTGCCAATTATACATATCTAAAAAAAAGGAGAAGACAGAAACAATGTCTGGGGTTACTGCTGCTGTTGCATAATTTAGTTTTTCTATAGGACTATAGCTCAGGGCTGTGTGTCTCACTAATTTTGTTTTTTTGTTTGTTTACTGATGGATGGATGTGGCAGTTGATGTGGAAAGCTGCAGACAAGTCTTCACAACTATGACTTCTTAGACATTTGCTTTGCTGAAGACTGGACACCTTTGCTAATAGAAGCAATTTTTTTTTTTTCCTTAGGAGGAACCTTGAAACAGTAAGGCATTCAACTTCATATATCAGAGAAGCAATGAATTTCAAGAGGGCCAGCATTCTACCTTCAGGCAAGAAGATTTTATTCCCATTTGGCAGGTGGAATACCTGAGGTCCAGGAAAGTTAAATATCTTGGTTAAAATCTCCAGTCATGTAAATAGCGGAAGTTTTTCTTTTTCTTTTTTTTTTATTCAGTACTATCACATATAACATACTACATGGCTTGTGTCATCAGTTAGACTAGCCCCAAATTTCAATGTCTTACATCAGTAAAGGTTTTCTATTTGTAGCGCATTCTACCTCATCCGGAGCTGTGCATTTGTTTTAGATGTTTTTATTCACAGGTGCAGACTGATTGAGATACATCTATTACTGGTTCCACTGCAGAAGAATAAAGAAATTATGAAAAGGTATATGTTGGTTCCCAAGCCTTTGTTAGGAAATTACACATATCACTGCTGCCCATTTCATGGCCAAAGCAACATGCATGACCAAGCCTGATATCATAGGGTGAGGAAAGGATAATTCATCCCACAGAGGAGAAGCACATTGTGAAGAATAATATAATCTCCCAACTTGCCCTTTAAAGTGGGGTCTATGGGGTCTATAGACCAAGAAATCAATATCGCCTGGGAGCTTAAATGCATATTCTGAGAACTGTCCCCATACCTGATAATCAGATAATGCATTTTAGCAAGATATCCTGGTGATTCATATACCATTAGACTTAGAGAAACACCGGTTTAATATACTGTTCAAATGTTACTGTTACATATTCAAAAACATTGGTGTTTTTAGTTTTGCTGATTTCTCATTCTACTTCTCTTTCCAGCATGAACTTACAGGAAGGGTGAATGCAGAACTGGATCCCCAGCCTAGTCTATATATTTACCTTGAACCCTTAATTTAAAGTTTCATGCACACTGTAAAACCCCACACTTTACAGACTTTGTGAAGTATGCTTTGGGTGGATTTTTACTACAGAAATTTTGCTAAGCCTCTGTTTATTTCAGCAAAAATGTGCAGACTCCAAAATGATAACTGCTCTACAACTGATGCCCTCAAAGGAAAGATAACAGGGCATTCTGAGTTGCAGAGTTCCAAGCCTTGTGCTTTGTTATTTTGTTACTCTTGAATCATTGGTAAAAGCAGAGGCCAGATTTACAGCTCTGAGAGAGTCTCTGAAAATACACGTATGGATATTGGCAGAAACTCTTGAGTGAAAAAGACATACCTGATTGGGGGAAAGGTCCTGAAGACGAGAAAGAATTATTGTAAACACTTATTTCTAATATTTGTTTTATCACTTAGAGGAAAACTAATAGTCTCCTGAGTACTCAGAAGGCCCATCAGCCCTTCAATTTATGGTGAAGAGGCGCCAAGCAAAGAAGATGGAGCATCAGTTTGGTGTCCAGAACAGAGGAGGTCCAGCCTTCAAACTTTGGCCAGCCATTTAACCTTTAACAAAAAATTCACTTTTCTGGGCTCAGAAGCATAAAAACTTTCATGTTCCAATTGGTTCTGTTACCTTCAGAATACAAAATAGCTCATCTGAGTGGGATCCTGCAGTATTCGTCCTTCTGTGACAGGTTTGTTTTACTCAGCATAATGTCTTCCAGGTCCATTCATGTTGTTACATATAGCAGTATTTCCTTTTTTTTTTTTTAAGCTGAATAACATTCGTGTGTGTGTGTGTATTTCTTTCCATTCATCTACTCATATACATTTATATATTGGTTTTTATGAATAATACTGCAATGAACCTGGGAGTACAGATATCTCTTCAAGATCCTAATTTCAATTACTTTGGATAAATACCCAGAAGTAAGTGGAATTGATAGATCATATGGTAGTTCTATTTTTAACTTTTTGAGGAATCTCCCTACTGATTTCTATAATGCTGTACTGATTTACATGCCTATCAACAGTATACAAGAGTTCTGATTTCTCTGCATCAGTGCCAACACTCGTTATCTTTTTTTTTTTAATAATAACCACACTAACATATGTGAGGTGCTATCTCATTTTAGTTTGGATTTGCATTTCCCTTGTGATTAGTGATGTTTATCGCAGCACAATTCACTATTGCAAAAATATGGAACCCACCCAGACACCCATCAATCAATGAGTGGATAAAGAAATTGTGATTGTATATACATATATATGTGTGTGTGTGTATATATACATACATATACACACATATATATACCATGGAATACTATTCAGCCATAAAAAGGAGCAAAATAATGGAATTTGCAGCAAATAGATGGAATTAAAGACCATTATTCTAAGTGAAGTGACTAGGAAATGGAAAATCAAACATCATATGTTCTCAGTCATAAGTGAGAGTTAAACTGTGAGGATGCAAAGGCATAAGAATGATACGATGGACCTTGGGGACTTGGGGAAAGGATGGGAGGAGGGCAAGGGATAAAAGACTACAAATTGGGTACAGTGTATACTGTACACTGTGAGATTTTGGTGAACCTGTCACCAAAATCTCACAAATCTCCACTAAAGAACCTACTTAACTCATGTAACCAAACACCACCTGTTCCCCAAAAAAACTTATGAAAAAAAAAAGGAAACGACCCACCCCCCAAAAAAGCATAAAATAAAAAGACTCTGAACAGTCAAACTAATCTTGGACAAGAAAAATAAAGCCAGATGCCTCACACTTTCTAATTTCAAAATGTATTACAAAATTACAGTAATTAAAACAGTATAGTACTGGCATAAAGACAGACATACAGACCAATTAAATGAAATAGAAAGCCCAGAAATAAACCCACGTTAATATGGTCAGCTGATCTTCAACAAGGGTGCCAAACATACACAACGAGGAAAGGATAGTCTCTTTAACAAATGGTGCTGGGAAAACTGGATGTTCACAAGCAAAAGAATAAAACTTAGACCCTTATACTTTACAGAAAATGAGCTCAAAATGGATTAAAGACTTAAATGTAAGACTTGTAATTCTAAAACTCCTAGAAAAAAAATGTAGGGGAAAATCTTCTTAGTATTGGTCTTGGCAGTGATTTCTTTGATATGACATCAAAAGCACAGGCGACAAAAGCAAAAATAGACAAGTGGGACAACAGTAAACTAAAAAGCTTCTGCACAACAAAGGAAACAATCAACAGAGTGAAAAAGCAACTATGGAAAAGAACTGCAAAAAGAACTGCAAACCATATATGTGAGAAGAGCTTAATATCCAAAATATATAAGGAACTACTACAGCTCATTGAAAAAGACACAAGTAACCAAAATGAACAAAGGACTTGAACAGATATTTCTTCAAAGAAGATACACAATTGACCACCAGGTTTATGCAAAAGTATTCTCTCATTTAGGTTTCTAAGACAACCTTTTGAGTGAGTGAATTGCTTCCATTTTTATCTACTCTCATCAAAATGGCCTAAGTGGTTCTTGTAGGTCATCAGTCAAATGATGTCACTGTCTGTTCAAAACCTTCCAGTGGATTCATGTTCTAGTTGGAGCAAAAATGAAAGGCCTTCACTTCTTCTGCCTACTCTCCTCCTATAATTATTCCTCTGAACACTTCTCTTATGCGTCTCCTTCTTGCACTTTCTATTCCTGTCGCACTGGCCTCTCTTCTGTCCTTGAAAAAAGTAAACATGTCCCCTGACATAGTTTGTAGGCACTGACTGTTTATTTAGCTAGCAATGTCTTCTCCAGATATCTACACAGCTAAAGTATAGCCCATTTGACCCAATCCCCATCAAATGTTACTCTGGGAAGAGACTAGCTTGGTGTTTTCCACCAAAGCATTGCCAGTTGCTCAAATTGGCAGTCAGGCTGATCTACCTTGTGTGGCAACCTATGAGGTATTGGGAGGAACTAGAGGCCAACATTTTGAGAAGAGCTCTATGAAAATACCCCCTGGAATGTAATATTCTCAGTGTGCCTATAAAAATTTGTTCTGGCATTGGTCAACTAGAAGGAAGCACAGCTACCCTTCTTTCCAGGTAATTGTCGTCTTTGGCCAAAGTCTGAGAAAAAGAAATGCCAAACATAAATACTTTCTTGCCAATTATACATATCTAAAAAAAAGGAGAAGACAGAAACAATGTCTGGGGTTACTGCTGCTGTTGCATAATTTAGTTTTTCTATAGGACTATAGCTCAGGGCTGTGTGTCTCACTAATTTTGTTTTTTTGTTTGTTTGTTTACTGATGGATGGATGTGGCAGTTGATGTGGAAAGCTGCAGACAAGTCTTCACAACTATGACTTCTTAGACATTTGCTTTGCTGAAGACTGGACACCTTTGCTAATAGAAGCAATTTTTTTTTTTTCCTTAGGAGGAACCTTGAAACAGTAAGGCATTCAACTTCATATATCAGAGAAGCAATGAATTTCAAGAGGGCCAGCATTCTACCTTCAGGCAAGAAGATTTTATTCCCATTTGGCAGGTGGAATACCTGAGGTCCAGGAAAGTTAAATATCTTGGTTAAAATCTCCAGTCATGTAAATAGCGGAAGTTTTTCTTTTTCTTTTTTTTTTATTCAGTACTATCACATATAAC
>NW_012099876.1:5275798-5333098 GCF_000951045.1 Mandrillus leucophaeus | reverse complement strand
AAATTCACTTTTCTGGGCTCAGAAGCATAAAAACTTTCATGTTCCAATTGGTTCTGTTACCTTCAGAATACAAACTTTGCATGAATTTCAAAAAGAATTCCTTATTTTCTATCAGTTTTATCAATTGGCTTCTGCTAAAGATTTCCTTCACACAAAATATTCTACAGCTGGACAAAAACAAGACCTCCATGTTCTCACGTTAATAGTCTAAGAATCCGTGATTTTCCATCAGCATGAAGGCTCACATTGTGGTAATGGCGAAGATGATGTTCTCATCCGCCGGATGTAGTGGGAGAAAATAGAAGTCAGCTTAACAATTAAGAGTATTATTTATCTCCAAAAAGTATGCAGAACCACTTTTTCCAAATATTCAGCTTCTACATAGGGTAAGAACAGCAGGAGAAATAAAGCAATTCTATAAATAACATCAATAGTCGTCCAAGTATGGGTTCAGACTGAGTCTTGGCTCTGCTGTTTACTAGCTAGTGACTCTAGCTAATCCCATTATATTTTTATTTCGAGTTTTATTTCTTATACAATGCAAATATAATAGTTCTTAACTTATAAGGCTGTTGTGAGGAAAAAGCAGGGTACTGCATATATATTACTTAACAAAGTTTCTGGCCCATAATATGCACTCAATGCGTGTTATTGTAATTATTATTTTAACTGCTACTAATAAAATTATAATCTTGCTAGCATTGTGGTTACTATATGCTATGGACTGAATTGTGTTCCTTCTCCTCCAACTGAAAGATATGTGACTTTATTTAGAAATAGGCTTTTTGTAGATGCAATTCATAAAGATTGGTCCTACCCGAGTAGGGTGAGTTCCTAATCCAGCGCGTGGTCATTCCTATGAGAAGACAGCTATGTGAAGACATGGAGACACACAGAAAGATTGCCATGTGACCAAAAGCAGAGACCGAAGTTATGCAGCTACAAGTCAAGGAATGTCAAAGATTTCTAGCAAATTGCTACAAGCTAGCAGGAGGCAAGGAGGGATTCCCCTACTGGTTTCAGAGGGATCATGGTCCTGGTGACACCGTGCTTTTAGACTTCTAGCCTCCAGAATTGTGAAAGAATAAATTTCTGACGTTTCATGATACCTAGTTTGTGGTACTTTAAGAAACTAATACTCTGTGTTTATGTATTCATCATCAGCTTTCTATGCAAAATATAAACTTGATGTTTTCAGTCAGAAGACCTCAGTTTTGCTCTTGGTTGCTCAGACTCACTGGTTATGAAAACTTGGACATGCATAATAAATCCAGTGAGTCTCAATTATCACACACACACACACACACACACACATGATGCTCTCTCTCTCTCCATATATATATAAATGAAATGAGATATAAATAAGACATGGGATATATGGATAATTTATACATAAAAAAGAAAAAATAAATACAATTCAATTCTAAAACAATAAGACTAGGCCTTGAAACAATTGTGGATCACATGCCCGTGGTAGACCATTACTTGAATAACCCCCATAGAACCACAACTCTCTGTGTCCATGCCTTTGTGTGGTCCTTTCTCATAATGATTCTGGGATTGACCTTGTTGATATTTTGGCCAATGTAACGGCAAGTAACATGTTGCAAGCAGAAGTGTGCATCCAGGGCTCATACTCTTAGAATGCTGCTGCCATGTGAAAAAGGCCAGATTGGCTGTTGGAGCACCAGCGTAGACTCACTAGGCTCATAGGTCTAGTCAGCACCAAACACTGGACCCTAGATTCTTCATCTCAGATCATCTGGCAGCCAACTGCAGCCACATGAGTGACTCCAGGTGTAACCAGCAGAAGAACTGCTCAGCAGAGCTCAGTTCTAATTGCTGACCCACAAAATCTTGAACAAGTAAAACAGTTGTTGTTTTAAGCCACTAAGTTTTGGTATGGTTTGTTAAAATACAATAGTAACTAATACACAGACAAAAACAAACAAATGAAGCCCAATCACTTACATAGCCTTCAACCTTCTGAGCAGTGTTGATTTTATGACTGAGTTTGTAAAGGGTTTTCTCCTGCTTCAAAGGGATAAAGACTAAGTAACTTCATAGAGTAGTACAAAGTAGGCCTTAATGCCAAATTCAGTCATTCTCATCCCTTTTTCTTTATTGTTGCAATGGGCTTTATGCTTATGGAATTTTAACATATGTTTTTCAATTTGATATTGATAATATTCCTATAAAACGTATAATTTTCTCCCTTACAACGAAGACAGTGAGGCCACAGAAAACTCAGGTGACTTGACCAAGATAACAGGACTGATAAACTTGAGAAAAATTTAAGAAATTAAAATAATTTTTCCTAATACATTATTAATTTCATGACTACCCAGTCAACCAGATTGCTGAGTCTTTACTGAGGTTGAAAAGAAAAGGAAATACAGACACATTGACATACTGATGGGCCACAGGTACAAAGGTCAACCTCAAACACTAACAGGAAGACCATAGTCATATTATGTATTGTATTAATTTCTTAGTCATATGAGTCCATATCTTCCAATGGGTATCTATAAATTGTTTCCTTTGTTTTCTCCGATTTTAGAGCCAAACGATGTGACTAATTCACTGAAAATTTGAATTCACATTACTTATGTTACTATATTCTCTGTTACATGAAGATATCACTTTTGAAATCCAACTTTTATAGACAAGAAAAAACAATTGGAAAATAGAATGAGGTTCCTATTTGCAGAGAGACTTGAAAGTCCCTTATGGGGCCTCTAAAATATGACAACCTTTAAATATTGAATGGTTAATCTGGCTGGAGTTTGAATATCTCTGAAAGAGCCTTCTTATTGTGTGCACTAAATACAGTTACATTTTATAGCATAAGAATTGCCCAAGTGAATATCAGGAGACTTGGGGATAACTCTGATTGTGACCCTTACTAGTAAGTTACCCTGTCTGCATCAAAGTTACTTCATGTGTAAGATGAATGGCAATATTAGCCCTTCATGACTGGTCGTGTATGTAAATCATGGAATAGCCATATGTGTATCTACTTGAATACCTGTCTCACCGTAGGCTTCCAGTAAATGGCAACTATTTCCATTATATTGCTACTCACTTTATATAGTGGATCAAATGTTAAATTTACTATCTGTTAATCAAGGACAATAAGGCTGAGCAAAGTTAATGAATCTATTCAGTTTTTCACAGGAAATTGGTGTCGAAATCAGGGTTGGAGGCCGAGTCTTTCATCTTCTATACTCAACTATATTCTTGCCAAATTACTTGGTCATCTGATAGTAAAATACAAAAATAAGTCTCAATTAATTCAGAGTTTACATAGTAAATATTTATGAAGCACCTACTTTGTGCAAAGGATGTGCTAGGCATTGTGGTGGCTATACCCATTATTAAACATCGATTCCAGGGGAATTACTGCACAGTGGGCAAATACATGACCTCTAGAGACAAGAATACTCAGCTTCGACTCCTTCTTCCTCTCACCAGCTATGTGAATTTGGAAAAAATAATTAACTTTGCATGACTTGATTTTCTCATGTATAAAATGGGAATAATGACATTTATTTTTCATCACAACTTTCCAAGGTAGAATAAGACAGAGTGTGTAATGTCATAGCAGGACTCATAAATCATACTTGTTAATATTATTTTTTATATTTTCTATTTGTTCTGATCTCGAAAGTCTGTTTTTCCCCCATGCCATTAACCTCAAGGAGCTCGTTGTCTGGAAGAGGATATAAAACATAAACATTAAATATATAATAAGGAAAAATAAATTAATGCCTTTGAACAAAACAGTTACGGTATTATGAGGCTTGAAGAGGAGAACATATTGCTTCTAGCTGTGGATTTGGCAAGGTTTCCTGGAGGAAATAGGATTTGAGCTAGATCCTATAATACAAATGGATTGGATAGATTTGGGGAATATGGAGACTTTAGTGAACCCATTTTTCTTACATAATTATGCTTCATATTAGGCCTGGTTAGATTTTCAAGAGTTCTATATGGTAATGTACGTGGTTGAGAGATGTTTTGCAAGTAGGTGAACTGAGGCATCAGGACGCTAAAACACAGTTCATTTTTATGTAAAAAAAAAAATGCAAAAATTAGAAAACAAATCTCAGTTGTCCACTTCTGTTCTGTTTTTTGACCCAGTATCTTCACTAAACGTTAGCTCCCAAAGAAATATCTGTTGGTACAGGAAGCGATCGTATACTACTTTTGCCCATTACAGTATTGTAGCATCTTAAAAGAAGATCGTAGAATCACATACATGCTTAGACTCAGTTTCTTCCATCTGTCACTGGGGAATCAAACATGCTATAAATAGAGGGTGAGATTTCCCTGGCTTTGGCTAATGTAATTACTTTTGTTCCAGAAATCAACAGGATGGGACCTAAATGACCCTTCACTCTCCAGCCAAGTCACAGCTAACAAGTGAGACTAAATTGCTTTTCTCTCCTTCATGCATGTGGCTCCATCTGTGCAGGCCAAATAGATTAGCCTCTAATATCTCAAAACAGATGTCTGTTGTTGGAATTGTCATATGTGTACAACATGTTCCTCAAGTCGGTAGGAATATTTTGGGCCCCAGGGTGTGTAGCAACATCATTCTGGGTGAGGTTTTCCAAACAATCAGTGTGGGTGAGGGTGTGATGCTGGCAAGGGTTTATTCTATGTAGCACCTTCCTCAATGGGAGGACCACGTACAGGAAACTATGCCAGGCAACTCCAAGGGAAAAAAAATGAATGTATTTGAAGTTTAATGTGTATATTAGTCAAGGCTTGGTCAGGAAAACCAAAACCATACCAGCTATTTTAACAGAATGTACTTAACATAGGAAATTGGGTAAGTATGAAAAGGCAAAACAGAAACGTTAATGTAACAGAGTAAATACAGGGACAGCTACCTGTTCTACTTTTTGCAGGAAAGTCCTGCAAAGCTGCAACCCAGACACTTGAGATGGTGGTGCTTTCTAACTATTCCTGATTCCTCAGAAATGCAACCAAGTGGCCATGTAGAGCTGATACTCAGAGCTATGACCCATTGGTGCTGGTACCCATAAGGGACTGCACTGAACTATTCCTGGGAGCAGGAAGGAAAAGGCAACTGGAACATTTAACTGCCTTGAATGTGGATACCAGGGCCCCATTCCAGACCTGTTAACTCAAAATCTTAGAGTGGGTAGTCCATGCATGTATATTTTTAATAATCTTTTTAACAACTGACTGATATTGTCAGCACAGGCAGGACCATCATGCCCTCAGCCTCTTTCCCAAAGGATTTACAGATGTTCTAAAATGATTTTATATGTCTATGAATTATCTCCAGTTGTGCTGGCGTAACTGGCAATTGGTTATACATATATAAAAATATATTTGAGCTGTCATCAGCCATACCTTTTCTCAGTGGATACCAGATAGTCAATTGCAAGATCTGTCTGGGTCACCTCGCCAACATTATTTCCAGTGCTTGCATCAATCCAGTGAATTAGCCAGGGGGTAATTAATTAATCATTCACTTAGTGCCTCTTATGCCCCAAAAAATAGGCTAGGAACAAACATCCAACTTAAGAAAAAAACAGCATAGTCTAGGTGCTTTTGTGGCTTTCATCTAGTGCAAGGGATTGGCATTAACAATAACAACCAGAGCACATTAATCAATATGCAATTGCAAATCTAGGTAGTTTAAGAAGAAAAACAGAATATTATGATAATTACTTGCAAAAATAACCCTAATTGTTCCACTCAATATAACCACACAACTTGTAACATGACTTTGCAGCTCCTCTCACTAACAGGTAAAGTCTATTTCTTCATCCCTTTAAATATGAACTGGCCTTTCTTTAGCCAGCTCACGAGACTTGCTTTAGCCAATAGAACCTTGTGGAAAGGCATTGGGTAATGGAAGCAACCCAAGTGTCTATCAATGGATGAATGGATAAGCAAAATATAGTATCCACATAAAATAGACTGTTATTCAGCCTTAAAAAGGTGGGAAATCCTGACTTATGCTACAACATGGATGAACCTTGAGAATATTGTGCTAAGTGAAATAAGCCAGTCACAAAAAGACAAATATTGTATGATTCTACTTGTGTGAGGTGCTTAGAGAAGTCAAAATCATGGAGACAAGAGGTAGAATGGTGATTGCCAAAGGCTGCAAGAACAAGAGAATGGGAGGTTGATGGGTATGGAGTTTGAGTTTTGTGAGATGAACAGAATTCTGGAGATGGATGGTGGTGATGGTTGCATAATAATAGGAATATATTTAATATTACTGAACTTTATACTTAAAAATGGTTAAGATAGTAAAATTTATGGTATAGGTGTTTTAGCACAATAAAAGTGAAATGCAAACTAAAAAAACATTGTCTCCTGAATTATCTGATTCAATTATCTGATTCTATGAGGGGCTCTTAAACCTTTCATTGCTTTAAGCTATTTCATAATCTTGTGTAGAGCGATTTTATAACTCTCTATGCTGTACAGAACTAAAGACAATACAATTAATTCTTGTCTGTACACATGCAAATACATTTTATATGTGGACGAAAAACCCCTTTCCTGTGAAAAAGCCAGATTTGAACAAATTGCAATTTCATTTTTGTATACTCAATATACTTGACCAATAGTCTGTTATTTTGATTTGTACTCATTTTTTATAGCTTTACTGGAATAAAATGTATATACCATGAAATTCACCCATTTTTCAAATGTACAATTCAATATTTTTATATGTTTATAGAGTTGGGCTATCATCAACAAAATCTATTTTTAGAATATTTCTAACACTTTAGATGGTACAAGGTTTTTATTTGTTTGTTTTTTAAATTTCCAACACAAGAAAAACTTTGTACCCATTAGCATGGCTCACCAAACACTTGCCCCAACTCTCACCCTGAGGCCTTGACAAACACTAATCTAATTTCTGTTTCCACAGATTTACCTATTGTAGATAATTCATACAAATGGATACATACCATATATGTTTTTTTCTGACTGGCTTCCTTTATAGTATAATATTTTTTAGATCAATCCATTTTGTAGCATGTATAAATCATTCACTACTTTTTAATGGCTAAATTATATTTCATTGTATATATAAAACCACATTTTATTTATTCATTTATCAACTAGTAGATATTTGTATTGTTTTTACCTTAGTTATTATGAATAATGCTGCTATGAACATTAGTGTACAAGAGTTTATATGACATATGTTCTTATTTTCCTTGGGTATATATTTTGGAATTGCTAACCTATATGGTAACTGTACATTTGACATTTTAAGAAACTGCCAAAATGCAGTATGTACAATTGCACCATTTTACCTTCCCACAGAAATGTACGATGATGCCAGTTTCCCATGTCCATGCCAACACTTGCTATTGTCTGTCTTTTTTATTATAGCCAACCTGAGGGGTATGAAGTAATATCTCCTGTAGTTTTATTTTGCATTTCACTAACGACTAATGATATTGTGCATCCTTTTATATGCTTAATAACTGTTTGTGTATCTTCTTCAGAGAACTATCTATTTGAATCCTTTGCCCATTTTGTAATTGAATTATTTGGCTTTTAGTTATTTAGTTTTAAGAGTTATTTATATATTCTAGATACAAGTTCTTAATCAGATACATGATTGGTCAGTATGTACTCCAAGACTATACACTCTTTCACTTTGTTAACTGCGTAGTTTGAAACACAAATGTTTTTAATTTTGATGAAGTCTAGTTTATCTATTTTTTCTATTGACACTTTGGTGTCATATATAAGAAACCACTATCTGATCTAACTTCACAATTTATGCCTATGTGTTATTCTCATAGTTTTATAGTTTTAGCTCTTATAGTTAGGTCTGTGATCCACTTTGAGTTATTTGTGCATATAGTGTAAGATAGGTACCCAAATTCCTTATTTTGCATGTAGATATCCAGTTGTATCATCATAATTTGTTGAAGGGTCTTATTTCTCCATCAAATTGCTTGCCTACTTTGTTGATAATCAGTTGACTATAAATGTTAGTTTATTTCTGGTCTGTCAATTCTGTTCTATTGATTCATATGTCTATCCTCATGTCAATACCACAGTGTCTTAGTTACTATAGCTTTGTAGTAAGATTTGAAATTGGAAAATGTATGTCTTTCAAATTTTTCTTTTGTGTTTTGTTAGATTGTTTTGTGTATTTGGGGTTCTCTACATTTCCATGTGAATTTTAGGGTCTGTTTGTCAATTTCTAAAAAAAAAAAAAAAAAAAACCAGTTGAGATTTCAATTGGAATTGTGTTGAATCTGTAGATCGGTATGAAGATTAAACCATATTGTAAGATCTACCTTGTTCCATTATTAATAATGAGTCAATAAAGTCTTTAACTTGTGTTTATTTACATGTTTATAAAAGTTATGATTTTATGTCTTCATGAAAATTATTTTTAATACCAGATAAATACTAGAGTATCACACAGCTCATCTCTAGACTTACAGCAATCCTTACTCTATATTTTTTTTCCCGAGCTACTTCATTTACACCCACAGCTTCAATTAGCTTCAATCCATGACATCAGTGCCTCCCATATTTTTTTTCTCTATCTAAAACCTTATTGTCTAAGCTCCAAACATAGACACTAAATTTTACCTGCCTATTCAACATTTCCACTTACATATCTCAAAGGCACTTCTAGCTCAACAGGATTGAGCTTGAATTTATTCCTTTGACCAGTGGTCTATGTCCTGTTCTACTGTTGATCTCTATATAATTAAAGGAGGACATCTTCTATCTAGTTGCACAAACTGGATTGCTAAGAATCATCCCTTACTTCCCCTTCTCTCTGCTTCCTTTCCCACCAAATTCACCTTTAAAATATCCCACCAACCACTTTATCTCTCCTGAAGTGGAGAGCTTCTGACACCCCTTCCCAATTCAAGGTACTATTCCCTGTTCCCTAGACCACTGCAGTACTTTCTAACTGGTTTTCCAACATCCACCATAGCTTCCTTTGCTCTATCCTCACTGTAGGGGTTACATTTCAAAAATCAAATATGATTATGTCAGCATGATGAAAAACTTGTCATGGCTTCTGGTTTTTCTTAAGATAAGGCTTTAATTTTTTTTCTACAGTCTATGGGGTCATATAGGATTTGGCTCTTTTCAGCCCCCTCTTATACTATTCTTCTACCAAGTACCTTGAAATTAATTCATTTTATTGGATACACAATTATTCTTTTTGCATATCTGTTGCCTTTATCTGAACCACATTTTATCCAAATTCGATCTACTTAAATCCTTTTTATCCACCACATATCTGGTAATTTTTACAGGAAAGAATTCCTGATTCCCCTCCCAGGAAAAGTTTTGTGATATACTTTTAAAGATAAAGAGACAATGTCTCGTTCCTCAGGACACCTACAAATCTTCATACTGGTCATTTTGGTGTGTAGTTTATTACTGCCCATCTCCCTACTAGACTATAATCTTTGTGAAATCAGAGACCCAGTCTGTGTTGATTACCCTTGCATAATGGCCAGACATCAACCTTCTCTTGAAATAAGACATGAAGCCAACTTAAATTAAAAAAAAAAAGAAAGAAAGAAAAAGAAAAGGAACTCTTATAACTGAAAAGCTCAGGGATTCAAGTGGCAGGTTCAGGTTAGTCAGGATTAAGGCACCCAAATGGTGCTTTCTCTTCATCTCTTGGCTCTGCATTTTTCCCATCTGCACTTCTTTCTCAGGAAATCCCTTGCCATGTTTCAGAAAGATGGCTAGCAGCAGTCTAGGTTTAAGCTCTATCACCTCAGCTATCCTAACAAAAGATGCTTTTCTTTTCTAATAGTTTCAGAGAAAAAGTTCCTTGCCTAATAGTCAATGATATGTATTGGTTCACATCCATATCACTGAACCAATTTCTGTGGCCAGGAATGCTTACCTGCCTCCAGATCCACAGGACAAAATTAGGCCCACTCAGCCAATATGGTGCCACTTCACTCCAGCCTGGGCGACAGAGGGAGACTCCACTGAAAAAAACAACAACAACAACAAAAAAGAATATTAGGCCCACTCAATCCACATGGACCAGGGTTTCAGGAAAGGAGGCTCTCCAAAGCAAAATGAAAGGAAATGAGTGTTTAATAGAAAATGCGCCAGCAACTCTTCAGTCCCTCCCATGCAGTGTCTATCGTATAACTTTTGCTTAATAAATATTAGCTGAATGAATAAAGCAAATCAAGCACAGTTGCTCTCATGAGAGCAGGTGATGAAAAGAAAGTGGATAATGGAGCTGCTTGGTTGGATGAATGAACTTGGTCTTGAATCCCATTTCTATCATTTATCATCTGGGCGACAGGCAAGTTACTTAAACACTATAGGTAAGTTACTTAAACACCTTGATCTTCAGTTTTTTTTCACCTATTGAATTGTCATACTAATCCCTAACAACCAGGGATTCTGTGAGACACATGTATTAACAAATATAAAGCATCTGTATTTGGGTTGGCAGAGAACAAGCCCACAAAAGTTTTTCATTCTTTCCTTTTTCCTTCTACTTCCCAACTTTGGCACTGCCTATGAGTCAATTCTTCCCTCTTTGTGTTTTGAAGTGGGAGCTATAGTTGTTTGGATTCTGAAGCACTATTTCCCCAATGTTTTTCTATGGAAATCTGAACACCTGCCAATCAGACAGGTAAAACGAGAGAGAGAGAGAGAGGGAGAGACAGAAAGAGACAGTGAGAGACAGAGAGAGAAAGGAGAGGGAAGAGGACTGAATTTGAGGAAAAAATAGGGGAAATCACAGTTATGAGTCAGGTGAGGTTGATAGATATACCACATGCTCTCCTTTCTACCCTACCCAGAGGAAGCTTGAGCCGATAATATCCTTTCTATTCAACTCACACCTGGTTCTCAGGGATCTGCAGCTCAGTTAGCACAATGAACTTGGCTGTATTGTTCTGTGCTATTTCCTCCTGCCCTAGCCTGAAACCGCATTTCAATCAATTGCTAATGTCAGCGTGGGAGTCATAATCCTAGTTCAGAGCTGCTGCAAGTTACCACATCTCCATGGGTCAGAAAAGGAGTTTGACTGTTGAAGGGAGTATACCTGAGAGACACAAAGCTTTCTGTTTCCTCCCAGGCAATGAGCTACAGCAAGATCCAACCCAATCAGTCTCATAAAATACCTTCCTTCTTGCCAGGGAAGAAGTTAACTCTGCAGCTAGGACCTCTGCCAGGTTATCAAGATATCTGGAAATTAATGTACCCCCAATTCTTGTAACCTTTCTTTACATAGCAATCTAGCCCAACATCCACACCTTACAGAGGTATGTCTAAAACTGAAGTGGCTTTTTTAAATTTGAATTTTGAGGCTGCATGAAGCATGGAATGTGTATTTCCATGCCACGTTATCGAACATGTCATCATGAAAATAGTTAGTGGTATGATAAAGAGCTCCAAGGAGAACTCTGAATGATGTTTGGAGACAGTACAAATGAAGATCTAATTCCCAAGTGGCGTGGCATTACCATCTCCATGAGATGTGTCAAAGTGCATCAGCATTTTCAGTGTGATATTATGTGCTTGTTAGTTTTAGCTTTATCCCTAGTGATAGTCAATTACCCTAAGAGAAAATGCAGATCCCATGGGTGCTCGGTTGGCACCAATCACAGAGTTCCAGACTGCAGGGGCAGCTGCCACAAGCTCGTTTCTTACCTCTATCTTGATCGTGGTTTTTCTAGTTAGTAAACTGAATGTGAGAAATACTGGTGAAAACAAGTGGCTTGTTGATGAGCAAGGTGAATGCCAGAAATGGGCAAAACTAGAGACTATAGATACATTAGAGTCATTCCCAATCATACATGAACAGGGAATTTGAATTCATTGAGTGTAAATAGAGGGCTCAGTTGCTAAGTGATGCTGTGTCCAGCCATTAGTCTTAGAGGATACCTGAGCCCAATTCCAGAAAGAAAAGATCTCTGGAATGTTATGTCTCCCTGAAATGAACTAACAAGCAAGTAGTGGTCAGGGCACCTACAAGAACAGAGAGCTGGAATGTCATCAAATTTATAGACAAGTTTTATGAACTGCTTTTATAAATTAATATCCACATGTGTGATGGAATTTGGTTTAAGGCCTGGTTTTATTATAGCTTGGCAGTGAAGTTGTGGGAGAGTAACTAACTCTCACTTACCTTAAACTCCTTAGTGGCTGCCACCATCTACCCAAATAACCGAAAGTACGGCATAATTAATTTAGTTCAGTTAATAACACATGGTTTTTAGGAAATGTGTGCCATTTTTATTTTTCACCCATCTTCACTTGATTGAGTCAGCTATTCCTGAGTCTTAGAATATTAATTCAGTAGTAGTTGGCCTAGACATTATAACTATTAGGATGATAATTATAATATGAACATCAACTGATGTTTGTACAAAAGCCATCAAGATCACAAAATACTTTGTACACATTCATGAACCCATACAATAAAGAGAGCTGAAGTCAATCACTAATGGACATATTTGTTCTCCTTACAGCACACAATGTTCTGGTGTTAAGGAGAATATTTTTCATTTGGCAAAACATTGGTCTAGGTGGATACAGTACCAGGAGAAGCAAGGCCAGGTATGCAGGGCTTTTTCAAGCCTTTGCTGGCTCCACATTTGTTAACATCTCATTGTCCAAAGCAAGGCACGTGGCTGAGCCAGGAGTCACATCAAGATGGCTTTACACAGTCACATTTGCTGGCTAGATGGAGTCAGGGCAACCTTGCAGCCATAGAAGGTGTGGCCCCAATGTGGAAATAGCCTGGGCCTTGAGTTGCCATGGGCAGGAGAGACGCCCAGGAGTGCTGTCTAAACTGCATCACACTGTGAAGTGAGCAAAAAGTATTCTCTTACTGTAGTAAGTCCTAGACACTCATTTTTTATTGTTGTGGTTGTTTTTTTGCCTGTTTTTCTGTAACCCCAGCCTAGTTAAGCCTGTTTTGACAAATACAGAAACTGTAAAATTTCCCTCTTGAATATCTCTTCGAGATTGTGACAGAGCTTTGTGGTATAGTTGCTGGTTTCTAATTGTGTCTGTTTGTTTCGAGTTATGCTTTTGCTCAGTAAATTGATATATTGTAGCATAAAATCGTAAGATTTATAATAAAAATGTGTGTGTTTGAGTCTTAGGTCTGCTACTTCATAAGCTGTGTGATGCTGGATAGTTATTTTGCCTCTCTAAGAAATGTCTTTTTCTAGAAAGTTGAGCCAATAACACCTACTTTACCGTGGTTACTATAAGGCCATGAAAAGCATAGGTGAAAATAACTGTTAATTTTTCTCTTTGAAGGTAAAGTACCTTGAAAAGAGTAATTCTTATTAGTAGTCAGTTGGCAGTTGCAAAATATAATGGTTAATAAATACTGAGTTTTTACAATTCTAGGAACACATCCCTTATATTTGGTCAATTCGAGTGTACTGGACTTGAGTAACAATTTTATACCCAGGATTCCAACCTCTGTGTTTCCCAGATATAGGAGAAATTCCTGCATTAAGTGCTTGTCCCATATAAGCAAAGGCCAAAGGCTTCCTTCAGTGGGGTCACAGGTGCTTTCATACTGAGACCAATTTCTACATTATCCCCATCCCATCACCAACTTCCTCTGCATGCCCATGCCAAACCTCCCAGGGGTCTCAGGTCTGTTCAGTTTCTGCACAGAACTTCCCTCAGACTGGAATATTCCCACTTCCTTACCAGGCCACCGGTCTCTGCTCTTCCTGGGATGGCAAGCTACTCCCTAATACTAAAGACACAGGCTTCCAACCTTGCATTTTTGGGAAAGCCTCAGCTGTCTCTCCTCCCACCCTCCAGGCAGACTTACTCATTCTCTTACTGGGCTGGAACAGGGCCTTATACATTCTTCTTATAATACTTCATTGATTTTGTTTACGTGTCTGTCTCCTCAACAAGATGCTGAGCTCTTGGAAACAAGGCTGTGTTATTCATCTCCACCCTCAGCACCTAGGGATGTTAACAAAAGCATATGGGTACCCAGAGAAACTTCCTTGAGTGTCATATCATGTATTAGGAAAATTGGGAGCTTAGATTTACTATAAGTAAACCATCTCTTCTGTGAGGGTTTTTGAAGTGTATTTGAAATTCTAATTTTACTACAAGATAAAGAAAGTACATTTGCCTAAGAAATTAATAAAAATGCAGAGTTGAGATTTCCTACCTCAGATCTAAGGAATTTTTGCACCTTTGAAACAGATGCCCAGTCACCTGTATTTCCAGAAACTTCCCCAACCAACTCTGATGCACCTCAAAGTTTGAGAACCATTGCATTAGGCCAATCTGACTTATAAATTGCTGGTTCCAATTGCTTCAAATGTTTCCTATTGTGAAAAGGAGCAGAAACAAAGTGCCCGTTCAGAGAGCTGGCTGCCCTCTCCCCACCTGGTCTCAGGTGCCTGGGTTTTCCCTGGAGAGTTCATGTCGCCTTCCTTATCGCTCAGAAGCCTTTGATCAGGAGCTTCTTCATTCTGGCTCATTCTTTACTTCAAAGCTGGGAAACCCGATCCGCTCCTCTCTCTTCCCTCCACCCAGGGCCCAGTCAGCCCCACAGTTGGGTCGGTCACTTGGGAAGACTGGGCAGACCGGCTTCTCCTAGAGGCTAGAGGAAAATCCTTTGTGTGGCACTCCTGTCTCATTATCCCCCAACACAATTGGTGCCACAGAGAAATGAGGAGAGGAAATAAAACCTTGTTCTAAGCCTGCCGCCATGGGTGTGAAATAACCACACTTAGGGTGCAGGTTTAGGAACAGTTTTGCAGTGTTCCATCTCCTAATCCCTGAGGCAAGTCTTCCTGGGTTAAATAGCAAGGGTGCTTTATAGAATCCAGTCACTTGGAGGTTCCAGAATGAATCTCCTTTTATCTGAGCATTAAAATTAGTTCTCAAAGGGAAAGTTTACGAGGGAAGATGATAAATGATTTAGCTTTGTGAATATGGGAAGAGTGATAGTCCAGTTTCTTTGATAAATTATTTCATTTCAGAAGACTGGCATGCGCTAAGGTAAGATGCTATTTTAAATCCAGTTTAACAACCCACAAGCTTCACATTTCCGCTTCCCCAAATGCCCAAGGGATAACCCAAACTTTGCTTTTAAATAAGGACAAGTAAATCAGGAGGGTCATTTTAAAAACAGTTTCATTGAGCTATAATTCACGTATCAGAAAATTTACCCATGGAAAGCATGCACTTCAATGGTTTTTGGTGTATTCACAATGTTAAGCCATTATCACTACAATCTAAGTTTAGAATGTCCTCATCATCTCAGGAAAAAACCCTGTACCCATTAGCAGTCACTTTTCTACTTCTTCCACCTGCACAGCCCTGGGAAACAGTATTCTACCTTCTGTCTCTATAGATTTGCCTATTTGGGGCATTTTCTATAAATGGAGTCATACAATATGTGGCCTTTTGTGACTGGCTTCTTTCGATTATGAGAATATTTTCAAGATATTAAAATAATGCTGCTATGAATGTTAATATACATGCTTTTCTGTGTATAAGTTTTATTTTTAATACTAAGAATGGAATTACTGCATCATACAGTAACTCTATAATTAACATTTTGAGGAGCTGGCAAACAGTTTCTGAAATGGCTGCACCATTTTATATTTCACTAGCTGTGGATGAGTGTTCTAATTTCTTTTTATTCCATTGTTTTAATTATAACCATTCTAGTGAATATACATTGGTATCTCATGGTAGTTTTGATTTGTATTTATTTCACTAAAAGTTAATGATGCTAAGTATCCATCATGTCCTTATTGTCTTTTTTGAAGAAATGTCTATTCAAATACTTCGTTCATTTTTAAGTTGGATTACCTATATTTTCATTACCAAATGTAAGCATTTTAAAATCTATTTTGTAAATAGTCTCCTTCTCAAATATATGATTGTCAAATATTTTCTCCAAGACTGGATTGTTGCTTTGTTTTCTTGATGATGTGGTTTAAGGATGAATGTTTTAAATTTTCATTAAGTCTAATATATCCATTTTTTTATTTTATGCTTTTGGTGTCAGATTTAAGAAAGCATTGCTTATTCAGAGTGACAAAATTTTACTTCTGTTTTATTCTAAGAGTTTTAACATTTTAACTCCTAAACTTAATTCTATGATCTACTTTACTTTTTGAGTATGATGTGAGGTAGGGGTCTGAAGTAATTATTTTGCACAGTGCCCCAGCTTAATTTAATTAAAAGAATTAAATGTTCTTGACAATCTTGTTGAAAATTAGTTGACTGTAAATTTGAGAGTTTATTTTTGGACTACTAATTTTACTCTATTAATCTATATGTCTATTGTTACATTAGTATTACTTGGTCTTTATTACTGCAACTTTGTAGGAAGACTTGAAATTAGGAAGTGTGAGTCTTCCAATCTTTTCCTTCTTTTCAAGATTGTTTCTCCTATTCTGGATACTTTGCAATTCCATATGAATTTTAGGGTCAGCTTGTCAAATTATTCTTAAAAGACAACTAGGGTTCTGATAGAGTTTGCATTGAATCTTTGGATCAATTTGGAGGGCATTGCCATATTAACGATATTGTCTTTCAATCCTTGAACGTAGGGTGTCTTTCCATTAACTTAAATCTTTAATGGTTTTCAACAATGTTTTAGATTTTGTAATGTACAAGTCTAGAACTCATTTTGTTAAATTTATTTGTATTTTAACATTTTTAAAAAATTATTTTATTTTCATGATTTCATTTCTAAATTGTTCATTGGTATTGCATAGAAAAGTAATTTTTATATTAATATTGTATCATACATCCTTGCTTAACTCATATATTAGTTACAATAATTTTTGGTGGGTTTCTTAGGATTTTCCATATACAAAATCATGACACACAAAAATAGAGATAGTTTTACTTTCCTTTCCAATCAGGATGTCTTTCATTTCCTTTTCTTGCCTAATTATCTTTCTTACATATCTAGTGAAACATAGACTAGAAGTGGTGAGAGTAGATATCCTTGTCTTATTTCTCATCTTAGGGAAAAAGCATTCAGTCTTTCACTATTCAATATTATATTAACCATGGGTTGTTCACAGATGCCTGATATGATTTGGCTCTGTGTCCCTACCAAAATGTCATCTTGATTGTAATTCCCATGTGTTGAGGGAGGGACCTGGTGGTGGGAGGCAATTGGATCATGGGAGCTGTTTTCCCCATGCTGTTCTCATGATGGTGAGTTCTCATGACATCTGATGATTTAAAAGTGGCATTTCTTCCCCACCTCCTGCTGCCATGTAAGACGTGCTTTACTTCCTCTTCCACCATGATTGTAGGTTTCCTGAGGCCTCCCCAGTCATGTGGAACTGTGAGTCACTTAAACCTCTTTTCTTTATTAATTACCCAATCTCAGGTATTTCTTTATAGCAGTGTGAGAATGGACTAATACAATTCCCTTTATCAAACTGACAGAGTTCTCTTCTATTCCTAGTTTACTGAGTTTTTCAGAAAAAATTGTGATGAGAGGGTGTTGGATATTGTCAATTTTTTCTTCCTCTATTTGAGATGATCGTGTGGTTTTTGCCCATTATTTTATTAATATTGTGTATTATATTGTTTTATTTTGAAATACTAAACCAAACTTGTATTCCTGAGTTAAATCTAATTTCTTATGATATAGTCTTTTTTAATGCTGCTGGATCTAGTTGACTTATAAGTTTATGAAGATTTTTATGTGTCTATTCAAAATAGATATTGGTCTGTAGTTTTCTTATGCTATCTTTGTCTATTTGGGTATCCTTGTAATAGTGGCATTAATGGATAAATTAGAAAGTGTTTGTTCTCTATCTCCTATCTTATGGGAAGTTTTTGAAGGATTGGTGCTAATTATTTAATGTTTGATAGAATTAACCAATGAAGTTATCCAGACCTGGATTTTCTTTGTGGGAAGATTCCAAATTACTAACACAATTTCTTTACTCTTTATAAGGTATACCAACAAGTAAAGTATATCGATATATATTATTTATTTTCTCTTTAGTAAATTTTTGTAGTGTGTGTCTGTCTGGAAAACTGTTCATTTCATCTGTTACCTAGTTTGTTGACACACAGTTGTCCAAAGTATTCCCTTATAATCATTGTTTTTGTGAGGTTTGTAGTGATGTTCCCTCTTTCATTCTGATTTTAGTAACTTGAGTCTTTTTCTTCCTTGTCAGTGTAGCTAAAGGTATATTAATTTTGTTATTTTCAAAAAACAAAAAGCAAAAAAAAAAAAAAACCACAACTTTGATTTTGTTGGCTTTTTCTATTTCATTTATTTTCTTGAGCTTTACTATTCTCTCTCTTTTACCTGTTTTGGGTACAGTTTGCTCTTTCTTTCTGGTTTCTTAAGGTAGAAGCTTATATGACTGATTTGAGCTATTTCTTTTTTTTAAAAAAAAAAAAAAGTAAGTTCTTATAGCTATATATGCATTCCTGAGCACTGTGTTAGCTGTATGTCATACATTTTGTACATTGTGCTTTCATTTTCATTCACCTCAAAGTATTTTCTAATTTTCCTGTAATTTCTTCTTTGACCTATCGAATTGATTTTTTTAAACACGTTTTGTCTAGTTTCCAAATGTTTGTAAACTTCTCAAATTTCTTTCTCTTATTGGCTTTTAATTTTATTCCAGTTTGGTCAGAAAACATACTTCATATAATTTCACTTCTTTTGAATTTACTGAGACTTGTTTTATAGCCTAACAAATGGTCTCTCCTGCTGATGGGCCCGTGTACCCCTGAAAGGAATATGTATTGTGCTGTTGATCTATCTTAGATGTAATCAGAATATCTGGGGCCCTTACAAATCTTTGTTTAACAAACTCTCCAGGTTATTCTGATTCATGCTCCAGTTTGAGAACTACTGATTTCCAATGGGTACCTCTCTGCCTTGCCCATATTTTTCTCAGATGTAATGAATCAGGAATTTCACATGCAGGTTGTCTGGAATTCATTGCTGTTCTCTGACCCTGGTACACAGTGAGTCCTCCAACTACATATTTCTCCAACTCTGCAGTGTTGGTCTAATTTGGATTATTAAGCTTAAACCTTTATTTGCCACTTAGCATTCTGTTCCTTGTAGGACCAGGAGGCCTTTTGATCAGGCTCCTTGTCTAAGGTTCTGATGCAATGCTTAGTTCTTTCAAGCCCTTTCTTGCAATCCTGGAATCTGCTTCTTTATTCCCAGGAAATAGATGGGCTTGACTCTGAATCAAGTGATTATTTAGAATCTTAACAGTGGTTCTTCCCCCATCCCTTGAATCACCACCATTATTCCCATTTGCTTGAGACCTCTGTTGGTCTTATCCCACTCTCAAGAATGATTCTTTTTAGATTTTGTCACTTACAAAAATAAGTTCCCATTATATCATGCCTCTTTCTTTACAGTTCTTTGTACTCTTTATTGGGACTATCATCTAAGTACTTTAGCAGTGCCCTCCATACCTGTGCCAGTGCCTTCCAGCTCCTTGGGGCTCTCTTTTCTCACTATGACTCAACAAGTAAGGTTAAGTTTCACTAGAATGTTTTATAACCAAATTTGACCTAGATTATTTGGTTTAATTCTGAATGCCATACTTTAAACTAGAGATATTCAGTGAAATAAAGATAAATTGCATGTTCCTAAAACTGGAAACTATGTCATTAGAGAAGTTGGTTTTATGGGACAGCATCTTCCCTTTAGATGCACTCTTATAGCAGACACTTCAGATTCCCCGCACAGATCCATTTATCAGTTCTGAACACTCATCTCCCTAGTGCTGCAATAGGCTCACCACTGATCTCTCTCCAAGTACTTATCATCTACTGAAAGGATCTAACCATGCCCCCAGGGAATGTTACCCTTTCTTCTGAAGGCAGTTTGCAGCATATGACTGTCCATTCCTTTGCCTCAAGGTAAGACAGTTCTGCTTGCTCTTCATGCCCCATAGCTCCGCGTGGGATCAGGCAGAAGCCAGACTACAACTGAGACCACATTCTTGCTTAGCTTTTTCTTTTACCCCAGTCTCCCTTAATAAACCACCTGCACATGAATCTCTTTCTCAGGCTCTGCTTCTGGAGGACCTAACCTAAGACAACCCAAGACCTCTTACTTAAGGAAATTAGTGTTACTTGTGATCACCATTTTCTATTATCTATGCGAGGGTCTTTGAGCCCCTTCAAATCCACATATTTGTAAGAAATATCTGCAAATTAGCTCTTTATTTCCTCTTTATTTAAATATCAATCTTATTGGATTTTTTTTTTTTTTTGAGACAGTCTTGCTTTGGCACCCAGGCTAGAGTGCAGTGGGGCGATCTTGGCTCACTGCAGCCTCACCTCCTGGGTTCAAGTGATCCTCCTGTCTCAGCTTCCAGAGTAGCTGGGATTGCAGGTGCCCACCACCATGCCCAGCTAATTTTTGTATATTTAGTAGAGACATGGTTTCACCATGTTGGCCAGACTTGTCTCCAACTGCTGACCTCAAGCAATCCATCAATCATATTGGATTTTAATATTTCTGTAACAGAAGAAAGAAAAACCTAAAAACCTATCCCACACTGCCCCATGTGAGGTAATAAAATTTTGGTTAGATGTCTCCATACGTCCATAGAGTAATGGAGTTTTAATTGTTTGTCATCGTAAGCCTATATTTTTTTCTGTGAGTTAAATAATGAAGGGCATCAGAAGACCGCATTTACTTTCATTTGGTGTACAGAGCTCACACTGGTCAGGGTCTCACGGAAAATGACTTTGCTGGGAGCCCCATTGCTAGGTGAGCCTCACCAGCTTGAGTCCAGATCTGCTTAAGCAGTTGGGAAATTCCTTCTTCAAGCAGAAGGCAGGGTCAGGGAGGATAACACCAAAACATTGCCCAGCATTGCATTTCCTATAGCAGGCTCTGCCTTTGAGGTCTGTAATTTTAATCTTACTGACAAGAGGAAATATGAAAGTATGGTCTTGATCAAGGAGGAAAAGTATTCTTAATTCTATGAGTCCTTAGAAAGCTCTAGGATTCTGGAGAATAAATGAGCCAAGGAAGTCAGAGAGTTAACTCCAAATATCTGAAGGTTAGTCATATCAAAATAGTAAATTATTTCAGCATTGTTTCCAATAGAATAGAGTTAAAAATAACAGTTGGAAGAAACAAAATTATGTACAGGTTACAGTGAGAGAAATGCACAAATGAGGGGCATTTAAATCAACATGAAAAGCAGATGTAGAGAAAGTGACATGGGCTGAGTGTTGACAGGTGAGTAGGATTTCACAAGGGAAAGAATATACCAGGAATAGGCATGTGTGAAGACACCAAACCAGACATCCCATGTCACACAATGGATGCTACGAGTCATTCAGTGTGGCTGGATATGAGATATGTGGTAGGGGGTGGAGAAGAGGACAGAGTCTGGAAAGAAAGCAGAGATGGAACATTTCGGGCCTCTTATGTTGATCTAGAATTTGAATTTCCTCCAGAAAGCATATGTGAATTTATTGGAGGGTGTTAAAAAGAGAAATAAAATAATTAGGATTTTTGTTTTTTACTTACTCAAGTACTAGCAAAAAAGACAGACCAGGCGAGGAGATGAATGGAGTGAGAAGAAAGCCCAGGAGAATGAGAAACTAATGAGGACCTAAATGCAGGCAATGGAGGTAGGTATGGGACAAGAGAAATTAATGAGGTGAAATATACCGAGAACTGATTGGCTGAAAAGATGACTGAGAAAGAAGAGTCCAGGATGATATGCAGTTATTGAGAAAGAGAGAGAGAGAATACAGGGGAAGACAGAAGCAAAAAGGTGCTGGGAGAAAAGGAAAATAGATTAAAGGAACAAGAAAAGAAGACACACTTTTTGAGGACTGTTTCTGCAGGTTTTAGGGACCTGACCTTATGAATAATTGCGCTGAGGTAGAATTAAGGGCTGAGGACAACCCTCTAGAACAATATTGTCCAATGGAAACACAAACTGACTATATATGTATTTAAACTTTTTAGTAGCTACATTTTTTAAATGTAAGAAGAAACAGATAAAACTAATTTAATAATATACTTAACTCAGTATACTCAAAATACCATTACAACATGTTATCAATGGAAAATATTGATGACATATTTCATTCTTTTTTTGTACTAAGTCTTCTAAACCTGTTACATAATTTATGATTACAGCACATATATATTCAGATATTAAATTTTTATCAATACTACTTGATCTGTATTTATACATCATAAAGTATACGGTTGAAAAGATAGATCCACATATCCAAGTGGTTTTGAACATAAAAGTTTTCTGATAATAGAATCAAGTATTATTTTAAAATTTAAATTAAATTTAAATTAACTGTAAAACATATTCCTTTATCTCTCTAGCCACATTTATAGCAGTCAATAGTTACATGTGAGGCAGTGGCTACCATACTGGGCATACAGCTCTAAAATCTTATTACTTAAAGTGGGACCTGAACACCACAGCATTAGTATGCTCTAGAAGTTAGTGAGTCAATTTAGAATCTCAGGTCCACCCCAAAATTGACTGAATCACAATCGTCATTTTAGCAAGATCCTCAGGTGATCTGTGTGCACACTAAAGTTCAAAGTTCAAGATGCATCACCTCAGAAGACAGAAAAGATCACATGAAGACTTCAGGGACACTGAGGCACAGTATAATGAGGTGACTTAGCCAATACTTCGCAATGAGAGCACTGGAAGAACATACATAGAATCTAGAAACTTAGAGTTTGTTTCTTGTCTGAACACCCATATGGTACTGATTCATTTAGTCCAAACTTATTTTTCATCTTGGCATTCACATTCATAAATCCAGTATCACACAGGAGAACCCATTAGCTTAAGGATATACAGCATTCAGACAGACATTCTGAAGCAGAAAATATGTGAAAGGGTCCCTCAAAAGATGATTTCTGAACTCTGTTTAATGAAAACCACAATTGGTTCTATGGAGGCAAAAGCAGAGTTTATGATTGGTCCTCTAACATACAGAGGATTTAATTACTCCCATCATGACTCTGTTTTAATTTACTCTTGTTCTCTGAATCCTTCTGTCTTTTAATTGCAGGTCAGGACAAAGGGCTATCTTTAACAACACCAGGAGAGAGAAAACTGGATAGACAATAATGCAGGGTGGCTTTTGTATTGAGGCCTGCTTGTGCTTATGAACTGTGATGAATGACAGATGCAATTGCATGCTGAAAACTGGGTTGAGTAATCCAGGCTCAGTTATCTGTCTGAATACCTATAATTATAGAACTTTAGGTACTTAATTTTATTATGAGAGGTGGTGAGTTTACAAAACTCACTATGGGCACAAATTAAAATAGTTCAATAATTTTAAGAAACTCAAAATTATCCAAAGCCATTTATAATTCATATTCAATATTAGCATAATCAATGTCTAATTTTTTCATCTAAATAACAAAATATTTTGAAATTTGGAATCCCCAGAGATACAGAAAAGCTGATAGACTGTGCTTTTCCCATGAGCTATGTCTTTACCACACACATTGTCCAAGTTGTAGCCATTCAATAAATTCAAATATTAGAAAACTGTCGAATCCACCATTTTTACATTCAAATGATCAGAAGCTTCCAAACATCATCTGAATTTGGTTTTCTGGCATAATAGCTATTATAATTAATAAACTTATTTGCATGATCATTATAAATTGTCACAGAATCGCAGATCTGCCGAGAGATTGAAAGATGTGATTTAGATAGTATTGAAACCCTAGGGAGTAGTTGATGTAGAATAACACAATGACTCATTGGAAAGTTAAACTGAGTACTACTCTATATAACTTCCAACATTCTCTCACTCAATTTCAATTCTGAGCTCAGAGATCTGTATCATTGTCTGATGAAGCTTATCTAAGTCAAATTTCAGCTAAAGATCCCTTGTTGAAGGCATCTCTGCCCCTCTCAATTTCCTGAAATAAATATAAAAATAATAATGATGATGATGATGATATTCTAGAAAACTACAAAGCTTCAAAGAAGTTAGTAAGCAGCAAAATCTCAGACCACGGTTTATGAAAGAAGAGTTGAAAAGTTCAATGAAAAAGAAATCTGGTTTAGAAAAAAAGCCAAAAGTTGAAAAATAGATCTACACAAAATGGTTCCCTAAAAGTGCCACCTCCGGACAGAAAGTCCATACTAAAGCCCCCTCTACTGTAAGAAGCAGCAAGATTTGTTGCATCTTGAGCCACATCTTTTAGTGTGAAGTGGCAGAGAAGGTGTGTAGAAAGAAAAACACGTACATGTAAAAAACAAACTACCACCACCAATCACAAATGCAATTGTATGGGAAGATGGAGGAGGAAAAGTGAGTGACCAAGAGCTCTGCAATGACAATAAAAGGAATAGTCTTGAAATCACTATACACATACACAGACACAAACGTGCACACACACTTAAAGATGTTCTTGTTTTGTTTTTGGCTGGAGTGCAGTGGCATTGTTATAATTCACTGCAGCCTTGAATTTCTGTGCTCAAGCTGTCTTACCACCTCAGCCTTCTGAGTAACTGATACTACGGGCATGCACCACCATGCCAGGCTATTTGTGTATGTGTTTGTGTGTATGTGTAGAGACCGGGTCTCACTATGTTGCCTAGGTTGGTCTCAAACTCCTGGACCCAAGTGAAGCAATCCTCCTGCCTCAGTCTCCCAAAGCCCTGGGATTACAGATGTGAGCCACCATGCCCAGCCAAGAATAATAATTTTAAGGACTTATGGATACTTGATGCCCCTAAGCGCTGAAGAAGTAAGTGTAAATATTTCCTCAAAGAATTTCCACAGGGAAATTTTCAATATTTATTCTCTCTCTCCATCTCTCTCTCTTTCACACACACACACATACAAACACACACACACACCATCCCAATACACACACATATACATACCATCCTAAAGCACCCATGGGAACAATACCCTGTGAGAAAGAGATATCAAGACAGCTTTAGTGTCAGACCCACAAAGAAGTCAGAAGTTGGATTTACCAAATGTAAAATACAGAATGCAAAGTATTTGTATCTAAAGAAAGTAAAGACCAAATTTAAAACATGAGTGAAGCTTAAAAGCTTACATCAAAGTATCTGATAAATTTGAAAATGAACCACAGAGGATTCCAAGACATACCTAGAGTCTTCAAAGTACAACTGTAGAATAAAAACAAAAGAATATGTATTTTAGAAGAAGTTAATTTAAATGCAGGTCACAAACAGAGAGCATCTTTCTCTATTTACAGCCTTGTTCTCCTGACTCTAAATTTAGTTCTTTTTTTGACTTTCAATAGTTGTACAATTACTAAAGTAACTACTTGGAGAATAAAAAATAAAAAAATTAACAAACAGAAATGAGGAGGTCAAATTGAGAGGAAGTATAAACAAATGTTTTATTTTTCATAGTGGAGTCTACAAAGGAGTATAGGAATAAATATAAAATACTGGAAAAAAGTTGTAAATTTAATTCAACAGAATATGATAATGGTTTGCAGCGACAACTGGAAATGCAAAGAAGTTTTAATATTAGAAAAATATATTAGCATAATGTATTACATTATTAAGTGATTGAAGGAAAGAGACCACCACAATAGCTGCTGGAAATACATTTAATAAGCTTTAATATCCATTTTAATAACAGCAAACTAGCAACTAGAGTGGTTCTTTTTCAACTTGATTAAAAATATAAATCTAAATTATAGAGCAAGTTCAATATATAACAGTGAAACACCAGAGGCATCCTCATTAAAATCAGGAACAGCAGAGAATGGCTGCTCAGTTATTTTTCCATTAACTATAGATGTTCCAGAACTTTCTTGGCCAAATTCTTCTCTATAGGCCTGAAACTTCTTGCAGTTCTACATATATTTGCTCGTCTTTTTAATCTTTTATTCAAGATACTTGTAGGAATACGGAATGTTTTTCTGTTAAGTGTTATTTGAAAGTGAGTCACACCAAGATGTAATTTACTTGCAAATAACAAGTATCTTTCTCAGAAATATGAATTTCATATTGTAAGTGAAATGTATAACGTTTACAAGCTCTTGTGCAGAAATTATCCCACATTTAATCTTGTTACTGAGAGAGAGAGAGAGAGAGAGAGAGACAGAGAGAGAGAGAGAGAGAGAGGATGTCCATTAAACTCAAGGTGAAAATCAGATTTGTCCCAGATGGAAGCAAATAATTTAGTGTACAACAGTGTTATGGATGTTGATAGAAGATTTTACAATCTACTCCTGGGTAAGAGCTAAAGAACAATTTTTTACTCACAGTCATAGCAATAGCCAGAATATTAGTATTTTTGCATGGTTTTTCTGAATCCCAGCTCCCACAGGGAGATACAAAGAGAGCCAGATGACGTCCAAACAAACACTCAGTGTGCTGCATTATAGGAAGGGAGCCCTGAGCTTAGAGAGCCTGAATGTTTTATAGTGGACAAAGCCTCGCTTGCTCTTTCTTCCAGGAGATGTTCTCTTTATTACACTGGACAGTGTGCCTGTGCTTTTGTCTAGAGGGAGACACTACCTCCCAAAGCTGTTCACTATACAAACAATCTTGAAGAGATAGTCCAGAGAAAAGGGCAGTCAGTGCCCTTGCTCACAAGGCATGCAGAAACACAAGAGACCAATAGAGAATTGTCTTCCCACAGTAATCAACTCTGATTGTCATTATATAGCTATCAGTATGACATTTTATTTGTTGTCAAGCTTTTGCATTAGACCCTTATTTCCATGAAAGTATGAACATGTTTATTTTTTCCACTACTGCATGCATAATAAGGAACTCCTAGCTATAAATGGATAAGACTGCAGTGTGAATCAATAATTTTAAACAAATACAATTATCAATTATTTTAATTATGTCAACTCTTTTAAAATATGTATGTACGTATGTGTATATTTCATATAATCACAACCAAAATCTATACATCTCTGTATGTTTGACTCAAACTCAATAATTGAGACGTACAAAATGAATTTTGGTTATAGTATGCATAAGCTCATGATTCATTTCACCTAAATGTATGAGTATGGAAAATGCAAACATAATTTTAATAATATAATATCAAACATATATTCATGGAACCAGTCCGGTATATCTCTCTGAAAAACTATGATATACAGCTGTGATATGACATAGAACAGCTCTTACAATCTACGTGTCTAGAAATTCTGCCAAGTTTTCCTTGATACTTGACCATAACATTGGCAATTACATACCATTTCTTCTGCACACCATTTCACAGATGCAGCATGAATCAAAAGCATTATTCTTTCCTGACACTGTCAGGTGCAGCTTCAGAATCCTTCTGAACATTGTATTCCAGCTGGCCACCACCAATTGGTTGGACATGAAATGCAAATTGAACATACTTGCTCTCTTGACAAAAGTGTTTCTTTGATTCTCAAACTAAATGAAGTCCTCAAGATGTCTCAGTGCTACATGTCACTTTCAAAGTTGATGAGTGTACAATATTAGTTCCCTGGTTACTAGTAATAATATGTAAAATTAATTGTCTACCAGGACTGTTCTAAATATGGAATTCTTTTTATACTCCAATAACATTATGAATGGGTACTTTAGTATTCCTATTCCAGAGATGAAGAAACAGGGACACGAGGATGTTGATTTGTCTGTCAAAGTCCACACAGCTAGAAAATAAAAGAAACAAAATTCTAATGCTGAAGCCTGGGGCAGTCATATTCTTAACCATTACCGAATACAAAAATTAGTGAAATGAGCCTAAAGTTGTTTACATAGTAAGCTGGAAGTTACCACATTTTCCATATAAAACTTTCATCTGGCAACCCAGTTTCCTTGTGATATTTCACAAAGCCAACATCATAATATCAGGGAGGAAGCAGGAGACGTTAAGAGCCCTTGTTTCATTTATTGGGACATTGGCTTGCTGACCACATGATGGTTAGAGTGGCCAATGACCTTACTTTGCCTGGAACTGAGAGATTTCCAGGGACATAGGATTTTTAGTGCCAAACTTAGAGAATGAGGACCAAAAGAGAACCATTGATCAATGCCCTAGTGGAACTCTACTCCTCAACATGTAATCTATCAAGCAAAGAGGTTCCAGATGGATTATTACGGTCATCAGGTCACAAGGATCCATCTAATTTGCCAGGAATCCTTTTGTGTGCCTTCCCTCAGTCACCTTAATCACTCTCAGAATGCACATCCATGTGTGCTGGGTTATTTAAAGCCATGCTTCTTAAACTTTCGTGTGTATAAGAACCATCTGGAGGGCTTGCTAAAAGTCTCTGGGGTGGCCCCAGAGATTCTGAGTCAGTAGGTCTAAGCTGGGGTCCAGATTTTAGCATTTCTAATAAGCTCTAGGAATGTTGCTACTGGTGATTCAAGGAGCTAAATTTTTAATAGTGTTCATTGATAACTAAACAAACCAATAAACTAATAGAAAGGTACAAGGGGATTTATTAGTGAAATTCTATTTGAGCCACTGTGACCTACATCCTCTGATTCATCTCTAGTGAAATTATCATAGTTGGAAACTGAAAATTCAATTTGTTGTAACTGAAATTTTGCCCAAATCTTTTATATTCATTAGAATAATTATATCCATTAGGGCATCTAAAATCTTGGTTTCTCAGCTCTGAAAGAAAAACAAGTTTATCAGTAAAAATTTTGCCCTAGAACATGCTAAAAACAGTGAGTATAACTACTTTGTTGGTGATAAACATTCATTTAGCCTCTTCTAGCTCAGTCCTAATCCCATAGTAATGTCTTTCCTGATGAATGTACGAAACACGCTTTCTTTTTTCATGTAAGTGAAATGAGATGGAAATTCATGACTCAGGGTTAATTCAATGCAGTCCTGCTATTTTACAGAATTTCAATTATGCTGAGTAGAATTGTTCACTGAGAGTGAGCAGCTGCCATCACAGTTTTAATGAATATTACAGAGTATTATCTGTATCCCCTTAGAGTATTGGGCTAACTATAATCATGCAACTGAATCTCAGCTCTTTTCTGTAAAACGCAGCGTACTTAACTAAAATCTTTTGTAAAGGGATAACTGGCACCTATCAGGTGAGACGGTCACTTTATACCAGGTAAAATATTGACTATATTGAAAGAAAAAGACCAGTTTATGAAGAGCAGAATGCAAATAATACATCGGGAAAATGCAGTTATACTGCATCTAGTATCTTCAGCCTAAAAAAACACCGTCTACTGCACAGTCCTTGAAGAGATGACAAACATAGCAATGTGTTCACCCATTCAGCATCACCAAATGTGTGACAAGCAATATGAGTGCCTTCTGATGTGCTTCGTGTTGATGAAGCGCACGACAACAGCAATGAAAGAGTTTTTGCAAAAAACAATTTAGACCTAAATCTAATCAAACCTCCAGAGCTAGTACATAGCACTATATCTTCATAGAAAACACCGGGAATGGAGAAACATAGACAACCCATAAGCAAGTAAAGAGACAATTCCAGAATGTTAAAATCTATACGGGAATGACAGTGTCTGCAAGCCATCGATATTAAAAAAAAAAAAAAAAGTTGAGTACTGCTCTAGATGAATAAACAACCTGATATCATGTATAAACCCTGTTTCGATCCTGATAAAATCACACAGAGGGCAAAATGACATTTTTTGAGACAATAAGGAAAAAGTGAATATGTTTTGGGTATTAGATAATACCAATAAAGACAGTAATTGGTAGTTTCATTAGGCATGATGGATTGTGCATGGGTAATGTTTTTTTACAAACTTCATAATTTTGGAAATGCCGAGGTGAATAAACATTGATTTAAAATATATTTGATTATAAATAAAATAAACGAACCACTTGTTAATAATGTTTGAATGTGATAGTGGATTTATAAAATATCATTGTACTATCTTCTGTAATTTTGTATACTTTTGAAATATTTCAAAATATATATGAAAAAAAGTCACAGGAAATCAAGGCCATTGATAAAATTAAAGACTGTGCTGATCGCCAGTGGGACACCAGACGGCCCCTGGCATTGCCGTCCAGGGATTATTGTGAAAGCTCTTCCCAAGCAGCTGTTCTCTCCTCACCACTCCCAGACTTCAGAGAGAGCATGAGACCTCTTCCCTCAGCAGAAACCCCCTTATATTACTATTTGTGTTACAGTTGGGAACAAACTCTTACCAAGTACAAAGTATGGAACAGTTGAGTGGAGGAATGGCGACATTCAGTCACAGTAAAGAAGTATTCATCTGAACCAAAAGCTGAGGAGGTCAGGGGGCTCCCAGAAAGAAAGCACAGCATGGGAACTTTACTGCCTCTCCAGGTCTGCTGAATAAGACATGGAACGTGGATGATCAGAAAACAAAATAAACCAAAACTGGTCTTTGTATGATAAGGCCACAAGTGGAAAGCAATGAATTAACATCTGATTAAAATGTGCTCTCAGAATAGCACAAGTATCTTCATGTATAGCAGAGTATAGTACAAGTTATTTTGGATCAGGGTTGGAGGATTCAAAAGATTCTTCAAGAGCAGCCCCTGACCCAGAAATAGGAAAAGGAAGTTGAATAAATTGGCATGATGGTAAGTGTAATCAAGATATAAATATGTAGAAACTTCCCATGAAATATAACTAGAAAGTGATATGACTCTAATTTTTTACAATCAAACAACAGAGTTAATATGGACCCAGGAAGGCTGTCCTTCAAAACAGGTTGTTTTGGAGCTTCTGCTCCCATTACAGAGATATTATTGCTGCTTAAGACATTTTGGGGATTCTTGACCCCTTTGCTTGCTGCAAAGGAAATGAGCAAATACTTTAAGCTCATTTTCATCATTATAATTGTTGGCATTACTATATATTAAAATATATGACATCATTTCAAGGCTATATTTTAACATTATTATCAGTATGGTATGTTTTCAATATCCAATTTGTTAATTGAGGACAAAGTTTCATTTCTCTATTAACACATAATATAATGAATAAAACTATTATAAATTGGACAAATTTATTCCCCAGAGTTATAAATATTGATTGAGATACATTGTTCATAAATTTAACATATCAAACTCTGTTTCAAACATCTTAGAAAAACAGTCTGGACACTTCTTCAAAACCAGTGACTAAAGGTTAAAAACATTGATTTAAAATCATTTACCTTCTCTGTGTGTAACCTCATCTTGCTTCTTTCTTAATATAAAATTTTACACTTAATCCAAAAAGTCAAGGCACTTTCTCCAACTATCTAACATTGCATTCCAAAGTAATATTTTTCCTGAGTGAATTCATTTTGTGGTGGCTAGATAGATAGGCAGATATATATCATTACAGAATAAATTTTATTCTCCTTTTTGAGCAAATTTGATCTTAAATTAAATACATTTTTTGGCTTTTTGTAGGGTTTTCAAATAAAGTGAAATTAGAGTGCTATATTAAATTATCCATTTTGTCCTACAAATCAGGTCATATTTATTTATAAATTTATACATTTATTCATTTATAAATATATACACAGGTTGCTGATTTACTGTATTCATTGGATTTGACCCTGAATGGATTTTAATTGTTAGTAATATATCAACTCATAGTTTCTGCCATTAAAAGAAGTCAAATACATGCATGAAATATGCTAACTAGAATCCCCCAGACTCTTTAATGAATGATTCAGTGCATTGCAAGATGACCGGGAAAGCCTGATAAGACACCAGATATGAAGGGGGAAACTTTTATGTAGAGATGCCTGTTGATATAATTAATCCTATTACTATGCAGTTATAATGGCATTAGACATTAAAGATGAAATTAAGGACATCATGAACTTTGAATTAATGCAATAGAGAGAGGCTACTCAAAAAAGTGAGTTTTGAACTGTTTTAAGGAAATTGATAGAAATGCTGCTAGTTTAACTTAATTTGAATAAAACAATAGTTTGTGTAGATGACATATGTCAGGAATATCTACACAATCCCCTCTTCTGTTTTTCGCACTTCCTGATTGTATACCAAAAATGTAGGTACAAATGTTTGATGTCTGCCCCACGCGGTGTGAAACTTCAGCCTCATCTTCAAGTATGGCAACATTAAAGTAATGAATGATCTTTACTTCATTGCTTACTACTCTTTAATTTATTTTTTCCACATTTTTCAGATATAATTAACGAATAAGAATTGCATCTATTTACAGTGTACAATGTGATAGTTTTGATACATCATACACTGCAAAATGATTGCCACCATCAATCTATTAATCTATCACCTGATTAACCTATCTATCATGTCACCTCACATAGTTATCTTTGTGTGAGTGGTGAGAACGTTTAGATGTACTATCTTGGCAATTTTCAAGTACATAATATTTTATACATTATTATTAACTATAGTCACCACACTGTACAATAGATCTCCAGAACTTATTTTGCTGCATAACTAAAATTTTGTACCCTTCGACCAACATTTGACACCATCCCTCCTCCAGCCCCTGGCAACCACCATTCTACTCTTCAACTTTTAAATATTCCACATGTGAGATTAAGCAGTATTTGGCTTTCTGTGCCCGGCATATTTTGTTAATAGTGTTCTCCATGTTTATCCATGTTGTCACAAATGTCAGAATTTCATTCTCTTTAAAGGTTGAATAATATTATCCATTGCATGAATCTATTCACTTGTCTCTCAATGAACACTTAGATTGAATTGTTGTCTTGGTTATTGCAAATAACGCTGCAATGAACACGGGAGAGCAAGTATTTCCTCAACATAATGATTTCATTTTTGTTGGATATACACCCACAACTGGATTTCTGGATCATATGGTAGTACTATTTTTAACTTTTTGAGAAACTGCCAGTCTGTTTTCCATCATAGTTGTACTGATTTAGATTCCCACCAACAATGTGCAAGCGTTCCCTTTTCTCCACACTGTTGCCCAGGCTGGAGTGTGGTGGCACGATCTCGGCTCACTGCAGCCTCTACCTTCCAGTTTCAAGCCATTCTCCTGTATCAGCCTCTGGAGTAGTTGGGATTACAGAAGTGTACCACCACGCCTGACTAATTTTTGTAGTTTTAGTAGAGTTGGAGTTTTGCCATGTTAGCCAGGCTGGTCTCAGACTCCTGACCTCTGGTGATCCATCCGCCTTGGCCTCCCAAAGTGCTGGGATTATAGGCATGAGCCACTGCATCCAGCCTATTTTTTGTCTTTTTGATCATAGCCCTTCTAACAGTGTAAAGTCGTATCTCACTGTGCATTTAATCTGAATTTCTCTGATGATTACTAAATCATATTGCACATTTTTTCATATACCTGTTGGTCATTTGCTTGTCTTCTTCTGAGAAATATCTATTCAGGTCCTTTTTCCATTTTTTAATTGGGTTGTTTTCTTGATATTGAGTTGTTTGAGTTCCCCATATATTTTCAAGGTGAACCCTTATCCTATGTATATTTTGCAAATATTTTCTCCCATTCTGTAGATCATTCTGTCACCCTGCTAATTGTTTCCTTTACTGCAGAGAAGCTTTTTGGTTTGATGCAGTTCTATTTGTTTATTTTTGCTTTTGTTGTGTGCTTCACTGCTTGCCATTGGTTCAGTGTAATTCGCCATTAAGAAGATCTACAAATATAAACAACCCTGCAAGTGCAGTCATAAGAAGCTTTGCAACATGGGCGTCTCTCTGTGTAAATATACACATTCTGTTAAACGCAAGTATTCCTCAAGATTTGTCCAAGTTACCATTCTAGTGCATTATTGAAATCACAATGAAAATCTGACAAACCCCACTGAGGGGTATCCCCACTGAACGATCTAAACAGAAGACATCCCCGAACGAATTTGAGCATTTCTCAGTTATCTGCTGAGTCTACAGAGGAGGGGACTGATTGTATGCCCACCATTCCCCTTTCCACACTCCCCCTTCACATATGCCCTACAACTTCCTCTGCACTTCAAGAATGCTCTTTCCGTTCATACCTGGAGCAGGAAGCAAAGATCAATGTTATTCATCATCTGCCTTCATCCATTTCCAAGAAAGTCCCAAGAATAAGAATTTGGCCAGGGATCCTATTGGGTTGAACCGCATACAGAATTTTTTGAAGCAATTATTTCCTATTGAATTTTTCACTCTTTAAAGGCAACCGCCCCAGGATCCCTGACAATGTGACTGTGGCCTCTAAGATATATCTACTCCCAAAAGCTCAAGTGACTAGCCTTATAATGCAAACATAAGAAACGCTTTTTTCAGCAACTCAGTATTTCTATCATTTTTTTTTTGAAATGCCTTTTATAATCCCTACATCAGCATTTCTCTTTGCACATGCTTTTATTTTATTATAAGAATAGTTTTATCCTCCCTATTTTACTTGATGGTTGATAGAACACCAGACCAATTTTATTTGGACCAAACACAGTCAATCAAATAAAATTACAATTACCTTAGATTACTTTGTCATAAAAACGTTTCTCTTCTAAGGGCTTAAGTTGAACATGTTCAGTGGAAGCAAACATTCTATCAATCCCATCAAATGATCCGTTTCAGGACTCCAGGATGCATCCCATTAAATAGAATGATTTAAACCGGTGCTGTAGTTATGTACACAGTGCATAGGAAATGTATCAGTAAACCGCATTACCTTAAAGCGAGAATGTATTTTTAAAAAACAGGAATAAAGTAGATCAAAGTAGAGCCAATAAACATTATATGCCATGCACATAGTACAAAGGTGAAGACTAAACCTTCAGAATAATTTGAGTTATTTTCAACTGGGGATGTTCTTTTGGCCTCTGAGAGGCTCACCTGTGAATTAGGCTGACTTGAGAAATTTTCCAATTTCAGTCAACCCACAGATTTCTTTGCCTTTCAAAATATAGGTCCCGTAAGAAGATGGGAACCCAAAAAGAAACTACTAACAAACCATTCATCTTATAGCTAAATAATTTTAAATATATTTTGTTACTTATAAAATACATTTTAGAATTATTTTAATGCATATCTCTGTCTAGGTTCAATAATGGAGTTGGGCCCAAACCTCCAAACATCTCTACTATTTTCTAACTATAGAAAGTTTATCACTCTGCAGTGTAACTAGTTGTTTAATTATCTGTGTCCTTAATAGACGGCATGTTTTTTGAAAGCAAGAACTCAATCTTATTTCATCTGATGTAATTAAAGTATTCAATTAATATGCTTGAACAAATGGAAGAAATGGAGGAATGCATTAAAGCAATAGTTATACACTGTTTTAAAGTGTGCAAAACATTTTCCAATACATATCTTCATTTAAAACTGAAAGTAACATTGGGGAGATTATTCTCATTTTGCTGATAAAGAAGTTAGGGGTTAGGAGTTTAAGTTACACATCAAAGCTAAGAGGCCTGTGGCAGAGAGGAAAAGAGCATGACTATGAAACTATCCTGTCTGAGTTTGAATCCTAACACCTTTATTACACATCATGTAACTTACATAAGTTACCTAACTTCTCTATGCCTTAATTTCCTCATCTCTAAAATGAATACAGAACCGTAACTTCCTCACAGTGTTGCTCTGAGGATTAAATAATATATGAAAAGCTTAAAACAGCATCTGACACATAGTTATCGGAGAGGCAGACTGACTATAAAGCTAGTACTCTTGTTACTAAACTACAATAGAATCTTAACTACTGCTTCCAATGTTCCTAAAGAAAACAGACTCTGAGTATCAAACAATCAACTCACCAATATTTTTTGAAACAGAACCATAGGCATTGAATAAAAATGATTAACTGAGTCCATAATACCTACCAAGTACTATATTAATTTTATGAACAACAATGCTATGATATTTTGTGTACTTTTCTTTTTTTTTTTTTTTTTTGGCAGAGAGTATCACTCTGTCACCACGCTGGAGTGCCGTGGCACCGTCTCAGCTCACTACAATCTCTGCCTCCCAGGTTCAAGTGATTCTCCTGCCTCAATCTCCCGAGTAGCTGGGATTACAGGCATGTGCCACCATAGCCTGATAATTTTTGTATTTTTAGTAGAGATGGGGTTTCACCATATTCACCAGGATGGTCTCGATCTCCTGACCTTGTGATCTCCCCACCTCGGCCTCCCAAAGTGCTGGGATTACAGGCGTGAGCCACTGCACCCAGCCCCTTATTTTTTTTTAATGTTGTGAGAGAGGCTAGTGGGGAAAATCACCTTCACATGAGGAACTAAGATGGGAACATAGAACGCAACCATTCCACACATAGGCAGAGCTCCTCGCCCCCATGCTTGTATATACAAGAGAGGATCAGGAGGGCTGTGTTGTAGGTGGTGGCAACTTGTGGTGCTACAGAGGGTGATCTGAGCAAGCCTCACCGAGGAAGTGATATTTGAGTGAAGCCATGGAGGTGAGGAGTTATCCAAGTGGTCATTTGTGAGAAAAAGTATTCTAGGCAAACAGAACTAGTGCAAAAGTCCTTAGTGGGAGAATGCCTGGAATATTTGCAAAAGAGCAAGGGGGCCAGGTTGGCTACAACAGAGAGTAGGGGATAGAGGATGTCATAGAAGTGTACCAGGCTACATGGGGCCCTGAGGTCCTGAGGCCCAAGGATAATGGCCTTCATTCTGAGTGAAATGAAGAATTACTGTGGACTTTTAAGAAGAAAAGCTATGTGATTGAACTCATATGTTAAATGGATCTCTCTGCCTGCTTGGCTAGAGGTACACTAAAGGAGAATAAGGGAGGAAATGAAGACCACTTAGAAACCTATTACAATGACCCAGGTGAGAAAGGTAGGGGCTGGACCAGGGAGGTGACAGCAGAGGTCATGAAAAATGATGGATACTGAATATTTTGAAATGGAAAGCACCATGGTTTTCTTACAGACTGGGTGTGGTGAGGTATGAGAGAAGGAGGGCGTTCGAGGTATTTACTCTTCAAGGGTTTTATCCCTTCAAGGGAACGATCAAGTCATCAATGAGATGGGAAAAGTAGGAGGGAGCAAGTGGAGTAGGGATGATCAGGTCTATTTTTGGACATGTGAAATGTGAAATGTCTGTTAAATCTCTTAGTGAAGATGTCAAGGAGAGAGAGGTTTCAGCGGTTTCAGCTGGAAATGAAAATGTGGGTATTTAAATACATGGGACTGGGTGAGATGAGCAAGGAAGAGAAAGAAGAGGCCGAGGATAGAGCCCTGGGGGACTGTGATATCGGAGGTGGGGGAAACGGTGCTGGAGACTGAGTAACCAGGGAGGTAGAGGAGAGCTGAACATTTGGGCAAGAGAAGATTAAACTTGGGGAGGATATGAGATGCTGGAGGAGATGCTCTACGGAGCAGGTGCCACTTGAGAGGGTTTTGAGGCAAAAGTGAAAGTTTTACAAAGGGATTTGCATGGACAGTGGGAAGCCCAGTTAAAAGACAAGATGCAACCAAGTGCAGAGATGTAAATATAAATGATTGGATCACACAGAGTCTGATGTAAATTAAGGGTAAGGTGGATGTCAGGATAGAGTGAAAAATGCTAATGGAGACCTAAATAATTGTCAAATTATGAAGGAGTTTGAATTTCTAACTAAGGAGCCAATAAGAATTTTTGAGGAGGGACAGTGCGTGATTTAAACAATGTTTTAACAGCACTTTCTTGTTGCAGGGTTACACATAAGGAGTGGAGTGAATGGCCTGCTATCATTTAAGCAGCTTGCCTTCAAAATTAAATAAAATAAAATAGGAGGTCCCAGTAACCCATATGGAAACTACAGAGTGGGGACAAACAAGCCTCTCAGCTGAGCGCAGACATTACTGGGTCTCAGCTGAGCAAAGGGCATTATGGGTTAAGTCGTTCCAGTCTCTACACACAGTGTCTGGAATTGTGGATCTGTGAAAGCTTTCAACAATCGGTCCCGGGACAAAACTAAACCAATGAGTTAATAAAAGGGAAATGAAGTAGTGGAGGGTAGTGGGAGGGGTGATAATTTTTCAAGGAAATCTCCAAATTAGTATTTTGCAAATGTAGTTAAAGTGGAAGAAACTTTTTTGAGTCAAAATTCATAAATGAAATTCCAAGACTCTGCTTGAGGGGACTCTGAGGCAGCCCCAAACTCCTTCTACCCACCCACTACTCCCTGCAACACCTGAAGCAGGTCCCAGATCCCCCAGGCTCTGCAGACCTCAGCTCAAATCTCCATTCAGTAGAAAGTCAGTTTCAAAGAGCTTTTCCCAGGTCTTTCAGATAGTGGAATTATAGGTGAAAAAGTCACCTGGCAAAGTTAGTGTGTGTTCAGAACCTCAAAGGAAAGACATTCGGAAACAAATACAAATGAGGAAAAAAAAAAAAAAAAAACAACTAAATTCAAACAAAAACAGCAAGCCTTGAAATCTAAATTCTAAGACAGAGTGTAAGTGAATGTCTAAATGCAATAGAAGCATAGTTTTTATCATAAATGTCTACATTAATTGCCAGCTTTAAATAAACCATATATATATGTATAAAAATTTGTATAAGGTGAATAATCAACTAATAATTTACTTTGTGATAATGTGGTATTTTTATAAATGTGTTGGTTATTTCTTTGTACAACTTGACTACAGGATTTACTATGAGAATTCTTTACATGCAAACTTCCTTGCTATATCAGCAGTTACTAAATTTCCAATCATTTAATTCACAATCAGTATTTCAGAAAAACTCAGAATGCCTTCATCAGGGCTAAGCCATGCTGCATAGCTAGTATTTTAAAGATACACCTTTAAGCCTAATTTGTTTAAAAGAGTTTATTGCTTATAGACTTAATTTTTCCATGCGGGAAAAGAAAGAGAGCCCTGAATATAGAAATGACAATTATTTTTAAAAAAGAAAAAAGAAAGAAGAAAAGAAAGATGAGAGAGAGACAGAGAAAGAAAGAGAGAGAAAGAAAGAAAGAAAGAAGGAAAGAGGAAGAAAGAAAGAAAGAAAGAAAGAAAGAAAGAAAGAAAGAAAGAAAGAAAGAAAGAAAGAAAGAAAGAAAGAAAGACAAAGGAGAGAGGAAAGGAGGGAGGGAGAGAAAGAAGATGGAAAGAAGGAAGGAAGCAAGGAAGAAAAGAAACAAGAAAGGAAGGAAGAAGAAAAGAAAAGAAGAAAGAGAGAAGAAAGAAAGAAAAAGAAAGAGTGAGAGAAAGAAAGAGAGAGAAAGACAGACAAAGGAGGGAGAATGGGAGGGACAAAGAGAGGGAGGGAGGGAGGGAGGCAGGGAGGAAGGAAGGAAGGAAGGAGAAAGAAAGAGAGAGAGAAAGAAGGAAGGAAGGAAGGAAGGAAGGAAGGAAGAAAAAGAAAGAAAGAAAGAAAAAAAGAAAGAAAGAAGGAAAGAAAGAAAGAAAGAAAAAGAAAGAAAGAAAGAAAGAAAGAAAGAAAGAAAGAAAGAAAGAAAGAAAGAAAAGAGAGAGAGATAAAGAAGGAAGGGAGGGAAAGAAGGAAGGAAAGGGGAGGGAGGGAAGAGAGGAGGGAGGGAGAGAAGGAAGGGAGCAAGGGAAGGGAAGGAAAGAAAGAGGGAAGAAAGGAAGGGAGGGAGGGAGGGAAAGGAATGGAAGGAGGAAGGGAGGGAGGAAGGAATTGAGGGAGGGAGGAATGGAGGGAGGAATAGAAGAAGGGAGGAAAAGAGAGGGAGGAAAAAAGGAAACCAGTTTTTGTTGTTGTTGTTCTTGTTTTTGAGATGGAGTCTCGCTCTGTGGCCCAGGCTAGAGTGCAGTGGCGAGATCTTGGCTCACTGTAACCTCTGCCTCCCGGGTTCAAGAGACTCCTGCCTCAGCCTTACGAGTAGCTGGGATTACAGCTACTCGTGTGCCTGACACCACACCTGGCTGATTTTTGTATTTGTAGTAGAGACAGCGTTTCACCATGTTGGCCAGGCTGGTCTCGATCTCCTGACCTCAGGTGATCCACCCACCTCATCCTCCCAAAGTGCTGGGACTATAGGCGTGAGCCACTGTAATAAAATAAACCAGTTATTTTTTCAGCCACTTTGTAATTCATTTTGAGAATATACTGGCAATCACACTGTTTTTAATAATGTTGTAGCCACATATGGATAAACTGGTCCATGGTTTACTTACAAACCGAGTCCCAGGCAATTGCAGATACCTTTACAAAGTTTAAACCGTCTCCATATCCCACGTGGTAATTTTCCTTTTGCACTGGAACATATAAGAAAAGGTAGGATATGGCGGAACTGCATAAAAATCACCTGGGTGTTTGCTCAAAATTCCAACTCCAGGGCCTCACTGCAGGTCACCAGAATCTGTGAGACCTCCAGGTGTGGGCTGCACTATCACTGCCTCCTGAAGGGTCCTATGGGGTGAGGATGGTGATTAAAAACTGGAGTCCTTGGCAGAACAGTATTAACCTGCCTCCTGCGTAGCTAGTTAACATCTGTAGATTTCACTTTCTTGTAACTCTACGAAGACAAGACCCGAAGTTCCTGTTATACAGAGAAAGTTGTGATTTTGTATATATTTTTTCATTTTGCTTAAAATTCTAAAAGCTGACAAAATGAAAGAGGAAATATTTTATTATGGCCTACTCCAATTAATCTAAAGTGGATTTCAACTAGATTAAGATAACTTGGAGAATTGGTTAAATCTTTGTCTTGCCTGAGTAACTTGTATATGTATATTTTCTAACCTTTTGGACATGAATTTCAAGCAGCACATTCTATTCATTTTAATTGATTCTTTTCTTGGAAGATGTCAGTGGTTCTTCAGAACATTCCACACAAACTCTGTGTCCAAAGCATTAACAACAGTTTTTCCTATGGGCGCACAAGACAGAAATAAATCTGTTTTAATTACCTGTTTGGATTCTGATACCAGGGCAGTCTGCCAAACCTTACTGATACTTCTTGTATTACCTCTTTGAACATATTCGGTGTAGAAACTGGTGTGTCTGTTTTGCAATCTCAATAGATGCACGAATCTACAGTAATGACAGCTACTGTGTCGTTTTTGTGGAGTCTCTGGAGAAGAAAGTGTCGTTGGAGCCAGTTTTATTTTCTTTGTCACTAGATGTCACTGCATACACAAGTGTGCTACTGTCGCTCAGGGTAATCTGAGCCCTGAGAGCTGGGAAAAAGGCAAAATAGATTCTGGAAGCCTTCACTGTGATCCTACTTGGAAGGTATCTGCACTTTGGATCTCTTTGAGGCTTTCTCACAATCTCATTTAATTAGGCTAATCCTCCCTAATACTTTGTCATTTTACAGATTGTGTGAAATCTAATTTAAATATGTGCAAATCTTTTGCTATTCAACGGGACCTTTGTGGGGTGCAGCCAAATGTGGTAAATGTATCTTATTCACGTTTCTTCCTGGTTTGGAATTATAAACAGAATGTAAATTGACTACTTATATGCTACCTCTAATTCAAGGATATATCCTGTTAAAACATCAATTTGTTCTCAATCAGAATGAAATATTCAATAAGTACTCAAAATTGCCCACTTGCTAGCTAATCGCATTACATATCTGCTTCAAGCTATTTAATAAAAAAAAAAAACAACTTCAAGTAAAACTTGCAGTCCTTCTCTCTCCAATGTTCTTGCAAATTCCATGCTTACGTTTGCATCTATCGAGACGAGGTATGCTTGGTTAGGAAGAGGACCCTTGTCCATGATGTTTCCTGGCCTCGTTTGCTGTGTTTGCAATATGTGCTTGAGAGATTAATTCAAGCTGATATTACAGTGTTCTAGGGATGCACGTTTATGTCTTCACTTTTTATTCTTAGCCTCCAAAAGGATTTGTGACAATCTTGTCATCAGGAAAATCCTTCTGGGTCAGTAGTGGAAGTTCACCTCCACATTTTTATTCACTCAGATACCATGGGAACAGCAGTTTTACCTAAGGCAATTAGCATTTAGAATTCTCCAACTCTCTTCTTAATCTGCCAGACCAGACATGAGCAGATCTTACTGAATCTTGGACAAGTGGGTCTCTAAGTTAAGGCCTTGAACCCCTGCTTGGGATTTCATCTCATAAATAAACACAAATAAGTGATTAAAAATCCAGGTTATAATCCCAAGTGCTTGGTGTGGCTTGTGGAAAACGTGCACCTCAGTTTCCTCATCTATGAAATGAAACTAAGAAAATCTACCTTTATCTACCTCATGATGTCGTTAGGAAATTCAAACAAGATAATAGGTTTGAAAAAAAATTAAGACCATTAGATAGATTCATATATTATCTTCCTCTCTCCTATAATTTATTTGTAACACATGAATTTAAATAGATGACAACAGTGGTGAATTCATATCACTTTCAAAAGTTATCTTCCTTTTTAAAGTTAATGTAATATTTTAGCCAGTAATTAAGCATAATTAGTGACTTTGTGATCAGATGTTCATTTTCTTCCACTTAGCCAACAGGCAGCACGTGGTGAATTAAAATAGCAGGTGGCACTTTAGAACAGGTGACAGTCTCCTGAGCACCCACGAAGGTTAGATTCAGATGACAGGCACAGCTTTTCTTTATTATAGCAGAAACCTTGGGATGCCTGGGACGAAGACAAGGTTGGAGAGAGCAGAGTAGATGAGAGCAACTGCCACCGCAAAGCCTGGGCAAGTCTCAGAGTGATAACTCTGCTCATTTAAGGCCCAACATGAGTTTTTCTTTCTGAAAAGTATAGCCCAAGTTATGCAAATCTGTTACATATGAAATCATTCTTACAAAAACAGCATTTGGATAAGTCCCAAGTAAACAAATCAGACCCACGCAGATTAAATTTCCATTAAAATGCATAATTTTAAGAATGTGGTGGGGGAAAGAAGCTGAGAAATCAAAGGTGACTTTAACTAAATCTTAAATTCAGTTTTTGCCCCAAGTCTATGTCTTATACAGCTTTCTGTTTTTCTTTTCAAAACGTTGATCCCACCAAATAAGCTAATTGTGCTGATGACAGCGCATTTGGTAAACGGTGGCCTACAGACCTCAGACGGCTCCTCTCTGCCTTAGTTCAGATTTCTATGAGCACCACACTGCTGAAGAGATCCTATAATTATGGGCGGGATTAGTGCTCAATAGCCGATGTGTTGCTCTTCGTGGCTTGCAGCCCTCGTGGCTTCTCTGCTCCTTATGGTCACTGTGGCCACCTAGAAATTCTTTTCAGGAGGAGAATAACTAGATCAGCTGCTGCAGGCTGGAGCCAGGAGGAACAAAGGGAGGTGGAGGGCGCTCCTGCCGGCCTCTGCCTGCTCACAGATCCCAGCGGGCACCCCCGGGGTCACAGCAGACAAAACCATAGTCCAGTCCCATTTGATAGGGCTCCATCCCACACGACCTACTGCCCCTACTTAAGGTCTGGGGGATAGGCTCCAACAGCGTGCACTATTTGCCAACAAAAGTACTAGCAGTGGAAAGAAATACACACCCAGGCACTACAACACACAGGAAGACCCCTCTTGTTCAATTTTCTCTTTCAGCTATTACTCCCTGGAAATCTTGAAGGTAGCTATGAGAATTTTATTACTCAGCATCTGTTTTTAACATTAATCTTGTACCAGCATCATTTTAATAATCATTAATGAGGAAACAGGAGGTGGTGGGCATTTATTTTATTGTCAAGTGAGGCAGTTCCTTGTTCTGTTCATCATTCTTGAAGCTTCTCTTGCTCCACCCATTCCCTGATGCCTCAGTGTGGACAGGTTTTCCCTAAGCAGCATCTGGTCTCCCTTGGAGGATTCCACAGGCGTTTTGTCTCTTTCAGATTTTCAATAGTGGCCTCTGGGGGCGCCGGGGGGAGGAACCATCTGGCCAGGCGTCACCTGGCCAGTTGGGCCTGCCTGGCCTCACGCTGCTCAGCATTCCTCTGCATCAGATGGCTCAGCGCCTGCCGGGGACCTGGTCAAGTGCTGGACAATGGGCCACAGAGTTTAGCACCGAGCCAAGAATGTAGTGTTAATAAGAACACTTTTTATTCACAATAAGGACGGATAATACAGTTTGAGAATGTGGGATACTAAGCAACAAAATTGGGTTTCAGTGTTGATTCATTTATCTCCTAGCTGCGTGGCCTTAGGTGACTTACTTCAGAGTTATGCAAAAGAAGAAAAATAATAACAATTGGATTGTTGTGAGGTATTAATGAGACTACCCAGATATAACGATATCACTTCTATCAGGCAGGAAACAAAGCAGACATTTTAATGGGTGAATCAAGGATTGTTTAGTAACGGGACTTCTTACAAAGGTGCAGGTGTGATTTAGGAAAAGCAAGACGGGATTGTGCGGTATCCCAGGGCTCTCAACATCCCAGAGCTGTTAGGGTGCCAGGGCAGAAGGGGCCACGTTAGAGAGCAGTTACTGGAAACCAGATATGGAGTTGCAGGGGGAAGGACACCCTGACACAAGCTGTGGGCTTCCTCAGGGTGCAGCCAAAGCAGGGCAAGAGGAGAGGTGGGGCAGGGGAGAGCAATACCCTGAGAACTCACCCCGGGACCTCGCTCTCCTACCGCTCTCCGAATCTCCTGCTGGTGCCACTCATCACCTGAACTACATAGCAGCCCTGCCCACATCCCCTTGGCATTCACATAAACAGGGAAAGCTTTTTACTCTTGAGGCATTTGGCCTGAGGGTTTTTAGTTTTTTTGTTTCTTTCTAGCAGACAGACGTGTTTGGCCCATCTGCACAGCAAATGCATCAGAGAGCTGATGTACCTGAAACCCGTAACTGACACAAGTTAGTGAAGAAATGAAGAAATAGCAGCTTCCTCACCCTGCACCATCTCCTTGAGTTCCAGCAGGATCCTCAACAGTTGCCCACAATGAGAACTTGGCTTGATTACTCACCCATTATTGGATTTAGTCCCTGCCCTGTCTCACTTCCCTGCTTCTCTGTTGGTGCCTCCAGGGATCATCCCCCAAGTAAATTATACACAGTACAATTCCTTATCACAGGGCCTGGTTCTGGGAGAACCTAATGAAGACAAAACCCACCTGCATAGTCCAGGTGGGTCAGCCTCCCATGGCAGAGAACAGGGTGAAGAGAGGGTGCTTAGTCTGCCTCACACACTTCAGCTGTAGTGTAAGCCTGGTAACAACAATTGCACAGTCGTTTCCTGATTGTGTTCCTCTTTCACAACACCACACAATCAGTCACCCCATTCCCTGAGGTTGACTTCTTGTATTTAACTTTTTGACTTACTGGTGTCTACTGGGTCTTGGTGCAGCATTATATACGTGTGTGTGTGTCTTCTGTAAGGAATAGACAGGAACCCATTCTAGGTAAGATGAGGAGTGAGTGGGGGGAGGAAATGGTAGGGTTGTAAAAAAATAAAGTATTAATAAAAGTTGGATGGTATGTGTAAAAAATCAAAACGTTAGAACTTGAATGAACACATATACATTTGAAACCATCAGTTAGCAATTGAGAGAGGACTGGGAGGGTGGGGTCAAGAGAAAAAGGAAGCCTACCAAGCCTCCTTTAAATTAAAATATATAGGCAGTAAATCCTACCAAGAATATAAGAGGCCAGATCTGCTAGAAAAACTAGAACCAGGTATCCACATGAAGTGAAATCAAACCTGATGTATTGTAGCACATCTGAACACTTCAGGTCCCAATAAAATCTCAGCATATTGTATTAGAGTTAAAAAGGATTAGTAAAGGATGAGAAGGATGTCAAAAAATCATTTATTAGAACACTAGTAACTTGAGGGCCTATAATGGAGACTGGCATGTAGTTGGTACTTAGTAAATATTTAATGTATGGATTGATAGGTGATTGGTTGAATAGACAGGTTAGGATAGCAGTATAAAACTAAAAGGAACTTAATGGTACTCATCCATAATCTTCTTTGTCCAAAACAATCTTAACACTTTTCTCACAGTGTGTGTCTGTGCGTGCGTGTGTGCGTGTACGATATATACATATGCACATACATAGACACACACATATAATAATATATAATATTAATATAAAGTTGTTCCATAGGCCAGAGCAAGCCACATGGATAAGCCCAGTGTCAATGGAGGAGGGCGCAACAGAGAGTATTTTATAAGGAAGCATTCATTGATTAAAGCCATGATTACATCAACGGAGGAGTCCCTCCTTTCTCCTGTGCAGTGAAGACTTCTGAGGCCTGAACCTACCACCTCAAGGTTCTTCATCTCCTGAAAGGCAGGATGAATTTCATCCTAAAGGAGGTCTGGATGTGTCCAAATGATAAATGAATTTCTGGAAAACTAACCCATATCTCCTGAAATATCATTTCCAAGAAAGAGCCTCAAAAATCTCTATTTTGATTAAGCATAGCCAGGTGAGGGAGCAGGTATGTGTGCTTTTACAGGTTTCCATTTCAGTATGGGAATAAGGCCCAGTGATTTGGAGGCTGATTACAAGTGCCCCGTGTCTGTGTGGTCACTTAGTGTTGTTAACTGGTATGTCTTTTACAGGAACATCGAAGGCCCTGAGAAGCCGAAAGTTATGAAATGCATCAGCAGTGGATTGAAGACAAGACCTCTCATTATCCTGCTGACATTTCTTCCGTGAGCAGTACCCAGACAGCCGACAGAAGGAGCCCAGGAGGTAACTGGGGACATGAGATGAAAACTCAAGATGCAAGGGTGTCCCATCTTTTGACTTCCCTGGGCCACACTGGAAGAAGAATAATTATCTTGGGCCATGTAGAAAACACACTAACAATAACTGATGAGCTAAAAAAAAAAATCACCAAAAAATCGGTTAATGTTTTAAGAAAGTTTACAATTTGTGTTAGGCCACATTCAAAGCAATCCTGGGCTGCCTGTGGCCTATGGGCCATGGGCTGGACACGCTTGCAAGGGAGAAGATAGATAAAGATGCATGTGAGAGCATCCTCCTTAGAGAAAGGTCAGTGTTGAAGTCATAGGGTAAGAGAACTCTTTCAAAAGAAAGATAAAAAAAAAATAAAGATAGTGAAGTAAATCGTGTGAAGTGACTCTATAGAGTAAGGGCCAAAGGGAGGACATAGTAGCTTAAAACCACAATATTGTTTTTGTTCCTATTTTTATTTTTCTCATAAAGCTACAGGTCAGCTTGACAGCTCACTATTAGGTCCTCACAAAGCTACTGGTCAGCTGGGCAGCTCAGCTGGGTCCTCATCAATGGACCAGGGTTGGCTGATTTCAGCTGGGCTCGCTCAATTTTCTAGAGTCCACTGGTCTGTCTGCTGCAGTGTGGCTAGTCTAGGACAGCCCTGGCCTTGGTGACCTGGCTCTGCTGCATGATACTGCCATCCTCTAGCAGGCTAGCCTATCACAGCAAAGCAGAGGCACAAAAGAGAGAGCAGGAGAATGCATCGCTTCTTAAGGCCTAGGCTCCAAACTGCTGCATCACTTCTTGGCAACATTCTGGTGGCCAAAGCAAGCCACATGTCCAACCCCAGACTCTAAAGGAGGGAAAAGAGACGCGATGCCTTAATGGGAGTAAAGTCACATTGCAAAAGGCAAGGAACCGAATAATGTTTAAAAAAAAAATGGAGGCCATCTTTGCAATCAATCAAAGTTAGATTATTCTCAATGGTAAAAGTTGGAACCACAATATCGTTGTTACCTTCAAAGAGTACACCTAGCTGAATCTCCCAGACAATGCAGGAATTCCCCCAATTTAAACACACATACACACACACACACACACACACACACACACACATATGCATAAACCCTCAAAGATTCCCACAACTTGACCATTTGACCTAGCTTTTCTCACTGGGCAAAAAAAGCAAGAAAAAAAAAAAAAAAAAAAAAACCACTGCAGCTCTCTCCCACTCCTGCCGTTCAGCCTTCAGTTTATCTGGCCTTTGCTATGAGTCACAGCTGACTGAAGGGTGGGGGTGGGTTGTGAGTCATGGCCTAAAACAAAGATAGAATTTGATGGGGGTGGACTAGCAGGCGAGAGAGAAGACGCGGCAAGTTCAGGCATTCTCTCAGCGTTTAGGGTGATGTCTTCTTTCCTGCAGCTGGGGAAGTTGGGCAGAGTGCCCCCGAAGGAGGAGATTCCACACAGGCCCTGTGTGTCTGAGAGTTGAGTTGCTGATTTCAGAGGTGTTTGTATCATTGCACCAAATTTGTTTCTGCTCCCCTCCCACCCAAGATGTTGGTTCAACAGACCATTTCATCCTACCATTGTATAGAACCCACAGGAGCTAGTTACCTGGTTAGCTTGAGAAGTTAATATTTAAAAAGACTAATGGTTGCATATGGCTTCCACAGGAAAGAAATAATAACCTAATGTTATCTATTGACTCAATCCCACATATATTTACATTTGACAACTTTAAAAAAAATCCTTTGGCTCAATGATAGTTTAGCTCAAGTCACTGTGTTAGGATATATATTTCTTTCATCTATGACTGTTTTTGTCTGCACAGTAACCTGCCTCAAGCACACAAATATTTGTGTGTCTGGCCTCAAGCAATTAACACGTCTCCTAACATGGGATAAAGATTAAATGAAAATTCTGTCACCCTGAAATAAACCTGGAAGCAGAATTCCTGAATGTTTGCCAAATAAGGTGACTATCAGCCTTAAGATGCTGAACTTTGAAATGACTGTCACAGAAACAAAGGCAAGGCATGGTTGGCGCCCATTCAACCTGGTCAATAACATCCTTAATTACAGGACATGGCATCATTTTGATTCACAGTGGAATAAAAGGCATCTATTTGTATATTTGGAAGTTTGAATGAGGATTTCCTGATGAAGTCATTTCTGTCTTACAACAGCTTTGCTTGTACCACTAGAGTTAAAACTGGGTCACCATTTCTATGTGAGGGTATGGATGCATACACATGCATCCTCGAACCCCAAACACACATACACACACACACACACACACACACACACACACACACTTCATTTCAGAGTCTGATTAAAACTCTATTATACATAATTTTCTTCCAGATCAATGCTGGTGTTGGATCAAAATTTTAGCTCACAAGAAAACTGCTGTAAAGGAACCATATTTTTCTGTGTTGCCTGCCAAAATGAGAACACCATTTGTTAAATAATTTAGGACACAGGTGCCCCAGATGTACTATTTAATGGAGAAAGAAAGAGAGAGAAACATTGGCTGCTAGTATCCAGGAAAAATGCCACTAGCTTCTTAAGCTTCTTCACCCAGAAATTGTTAAAAATAGAAGGGAATCTGACTTTGAGCTATGAGTTATTGCTTCTCCATGACTGAGTTCCCCAAGAACGGAGTTATTAGTGACCTGTGATTTGCTCACCATATGGTCTCACTGTAAATTACTGCTCTCTGCACTGCAGAAACTTTGAATTCCACCAAAGGGTGTTCCGAAGGCTTAGGTGTTGAGAAGTGTGAATTCATCCTGCACAACCTATATCACAGAGATGGGACTGGAGGGGGCGGATAAGAAGGGGGAGAAGGAACAAGATGCAGGCTGCAAAACCCCAAGGGGTTCTATTTGTATGGTAGCCCAAGTGAACAGCAACTTCTCCGAGGGGTGGTTGCAGCAGATATTGTGGGTACCCTCTCTACATTCCTTACTCCTTACTCCTTCCTGCCTTACTCTTTCAGGGCAGAGCAGCCCAACTTACTCTTTGCCTAAGGGAAGTCTCTGGTATCTATGTCTAGGTTAGCCACTCATCGCAGGCCAGATGAATGATTGATAGGAGTCTTGCATAGACACCCCGGTTTCCTTGCTACCTGGATGGGAGAAAGGTGCTTCGCCCCATTTTCCAGCAGAACCCAGCAAGTCTAAGTTCCACTTGCTCACAGCAGTAGCTGATTTGATAAAACATCCTTTCTGGGCTGCCCTCCTTTCCTTCTCTCACTTTCCCTCTCCCATCTCTGTATTTCTTCTACTTCTCCAAAAATATTAATATTATCTCAGGGATGGCTTTTGGGAACCCCAATCAAAGAAAGGAGCAAACTCAGTTAAGACCCTCTGTTTTAGGTAACTTCGGGAAACTGGTAGAGCATCCTGACATTACATCCTGAACCAGAGTATATCCCAAGATATTTTTGGATCCTGCCTTTGTGGAGACAGAATCCGCAACACAGTGGAGAGTTCCTCACTCAGGAGGTACATTCTTCTTACTGTCTGGTTCACTCCCTAGACACATGCCAGCTTGCTCGTCATACAGAGCAGCCCCCAGGATGAAAGCAAACTTCTATCTGGAGTTTGATCTTTCCAAGATAGAGCCAAATCGACCTAGCTCTTTTTCCTTGTGGTTCATTGCTGCTTTCCAGATTGAGAATAGCCTCAGATTTCTTTCTGGCTTCCATATACCATGCATCCTATTGCTTTGCTTATACTCTTACCGCCGCCCCCCCATGTCAAAACAGTCCTTCTGAAGTGTAGACCAGATCATTTCACACATATGCAGAACTGATCATGTCAATTCAACCTTGGCTCCAAGAATAAAGCCGTAAGCCCTAACCGCAATCTGCAAGGCCTTATGGAGACTTGATTCCTGAAGGCTACTCCAGTATGGTTTCTTCTCATTTTCCTCGTCACACCTTGCCTTTCCTTGAACATGGTGACATATTCCTGCTGCAGAATTTTGCATTAGCTGTTTCTTCTGTCTGCTGCAGTCTTTATTGAGGGTGCACTCTTACCTAACCTAACTCATGCCTTTATGCAAATGCCACCATCTCAGACAGGCCTTTGCTGACCATCCCAGCACCCCTTTAATTGATTACTGCTTACTTTAGTGGTTTCTCTGTTTAGCTGTCAGCACCAACTGACATTATATGTACTCGTTTGGCTGGTTTTTGTTAGTCTTTCCATGACAATGTAAGTGCCACCGGCTCATCACTAACGTCATGTGCCTGGCACAAAGAAGGTACTCAATATTTATATGGTTGCTGAATTAACATATGGTACTACCTTTAAAGAGAAGCAAAGTAACCTGCAAATACTTTTACTAGAATAATCATTTACATGCAGACCAGGTATTTTAAACTATAGTCTATTTCCTGTTATAGATTGATTTATTTTTAAAGGATTGTCTCCTTACTCTTTAAAGATACATTTTGCCTGTTTTCCAAATTAGCTTTTTTTTTTTTTATCTTTCTGATTATTCAGTCCCAAGTTAGGAGAATGTCTAAACCTTGAGATGTAGTGACTGATAAATTAACTAACAAAGAACAGAATATATACCTCAAACTGCACTGCTATCATTTATGATCATTCGTTTATTCAATGGATATTAATTGAGCATTTATGATATCTGAGAAGCTGCTGTACATATTCAGAGAATACAACAGCCAAAGATTTCTGACCTCAAAGAACTTATACAGAGAAGACATGCAATAAAATGTGAACATGATAAATAAATTATTTAGTATGTTTGAAGGATACACTAGGACGGTCAGGGGAGGCTTCGCTAAGTTGACTTCTGGGCAGAGATTGAATTAGTGAGTGTGAATGGGAAGCCATGTGCACACATGTTGGAGGAGCACTCTAGACAAAGAGCAAGGCCAAGGCAGAGCTTCTGAGGTGGGAGTATGCCAAACTTGTTATAGAGGGCAAGTTGGAGGCTGCTGAGCAAGGAGGAAGAGGAGTAGGAGATGAAGCCAAAGAAGACTCAGGAAAACAGGCCATGTAGGCCCCTGGAAGCAATAAAAGGACTTTGATTTTCACATATGCCCATAATTGTTAAAAGGCAATAATAATAGCTGTTGTCATCCCATTCAACTAAATAGTATTCCCTGCTTGTTCCATATAAAGTTACTGCACGTAAACATAACACCCTGTGATCACTCTTATTGATAATGATTTTATTGTATTATTGTTTCTCTATAAGGTGACTACTGTTACATTTTTCTTAATTACACCGTAGTGAAACACTTTATTGAAAATAAATACAAAGGAGAAAAAATAATTTATAAAATAAAAATCGAGGCTTAATAAATTGACTCTTTAGTTCTTTTAGTATAATAACTTTACTGAGATATAATTCACACACCATTCAATTCATCTATTTCAAGTGCACTTTTCAATAGTTTATAGTGTACTCACAGAGTTGTGCAACTATCATCATGATGAATTTTGGAAACTTCATCACCCCAAAAAGAAATCCTATATGGGTTTCTTAATAGTCACTCCTCATTTCTCTTCCACCCTTCCTCTCAACCCCAAGGCAACCACTATCCTATTTTCTGAACACTTCATATAAATGGAATATGTGGTCTTTGTGGCTGGTTTCATCACTTACATGGCGTTTTCAAGATTCATCCATGTAGTATGTATCCGTACTTTACATATTTTTATAGCTAAATAATATTGCATTTACAGATATATCATAATTTAGTTAGCTACTCATCAGTGGATGGACTATTTTTAACCAGTTTTTGGTTATTATAAATAATGCTGCAGTGAACACTTATGTGCAAGTGTTCATGGGAAATATGTTTTCATTTCTCTTTGGTATATACTTAGGAGTGGAATACATTGGCTCTTAAGGCCCATGATAGGGAATACTAATATTGCTAAGATCAAATAGTAGCAATTAACTCTCTAATCTGGGTTGATGAATCAATTAACAAAGAACTACAAAACAAATGTAAGAATGACTTGGAGAAAAAAAAAGTCTTAGATTAGAAGAAATCCTCAAAATGGCTCCACATATCAAAGCTAATAGATTAGCTGATAATGCCTTACAGAACTAGATAGGCTTTGTGCAAAACTACAGAGATATTGAAAAAATTATATATTAAAAGTTAGGTTCCACCGTGGAGCTGAAGCACATAGAGGAAAAAGAAATGATTGAAGGATACGCTAGGATGGTGAGGGGAGGCTTCACTAAGTCGACGTCTGGGCAGAGCTTGAATTAGTGAATGTGAATGTGAAGCCATGTGCATATATGTAGGAGGAGCACTCTAGACAAAGAGCGTACACAGTTATCTTGACTACTGAAGCATATTGTATTACCAAATGAGTTTACAGAAGAGCAGATCTCACTTGTAGTGGAGGATTGAGCCAGCATCACTGACCGACGCAGCCCCAGCCACATCACTAGACAGGCAACGGCCATCTCCCAGAGGGGTCACACATGGGAACAGCAGGGCCTCACAGTGAAAGATTTATTAAGTCACAGGGACCCACCAGTGCCCCTTTGTGACTGACACTGATAGAAGCAAAAGAAAAAGGAGGCTACGGGGACCTACAATGAAGTTGAGAGACAAAATTATGAGAAGTCGAAGCCCAGGGATGCTAGGAATTGTTTGCAAAGTGTGAAGCAATTTTCATCTGAAGGCATAGTGCCAACTCTCAGCTTGTTCTTAAATCCCAATCCCCTCTGCCCTAAAACTGCTTCTATCTCTGCTCAAACCCTCCCAAAGCCCTGGGGTTTCCCACCAGCAGGAGCGCTCAGAAGGTGGGTGGACTGACCCCCCAGGGGGTTTGGGAACTGAGGAGGTGAGGGAACCCTGGCCGCAGAAGTCTGACTGTCCTGCTTTGGTGGGCCTGAGTCAGACTCCAAAGTGTGTGTGGTGAGAGTTCTGTGGTAGGATGGGTCATCCCGGGCAGCTTGTGTCTGACTCAGGGTGATGACTGCCCCTTGGTCTGCTCTGAGGCGGTGAGAGCCCAGCCCCAGTTCAGCCAAGTGGAGGCGGAGGCAGAGGCAGTGGTAGCTTCTGGCCTCGGAGCAGGAGGGTGGGCAGTGGAGGGGAGGCAATCGGGAGACCGCCAGGACTGATCAGGCCAGGTAACTGTTTACCCAACAAGACCTGAGGTCCCTTTTCTCTCATCTCTGCCACTCCTACCCCCTGCTGGGATGTTTTTCCAGAGATAACAATCTCTACACTTGAACAAAGCAGCCTGTTTCTGGTCACCTGCTGAAGCACAATTTGTGTGTGCATTCTTTAAAATTCTACAGGAACTTAAAGTGCCAACATTTTCTTTTCAATGTGATCTGTAACAAAATAAGAAGCTACAAGGCATGGGTCATAATCTCCCCATGAAAAATCGTTCTTCTTACATTAAATTCTCTCCTGTTAAAGTACGGCATCTCTCAGGACTGGCCACATCCCCCTGAAATTCTCTTTGTCAACAAAGATAATGGAGAAGATACAATGGACTGTCTTTCAGAAGTGTTTCTTTTCTCTCTCTTTTTTTTCTCTATGAGCTGGATGTCATGAAATTTCGGAGCTGTATAAGATCCTGCGTATTATCTATATGATCCTCGTATTTTCTACGTAAGTAAAATTGAGGTTCAGGAGGGTGACAGTGACTTGAACAAGGTCACCAGACAGCAGGCAATTGAGCTGGGCTTGGCCTTCTAGTTTTCTGCCTCCTGAATCAATATTCCCTCCATCGCAGCACAGTCCGCCAACAAGTCAGATTAAAGGAAGCCTCCTCAGAAAATATTTGCACCAGGTTTCCAAGGTTGCCTCATTCCCGCTATAGTGTTCTCATTCCATTCCTTGCCAGACCATGAGGTAGCTAAGAATTACAATGACCCCATTCTGCAGTTAAATCTAATGGCTTTTTCTTAAGTGTGTTTGACTCATCAGTAGATTGTTGAAGAAGACTATTTTTTCTTGAAGAAGTGTGGATAGTTATAACCAACTTCCCAATATCATAGCAAAAGCAGATAGGAGATAACGTCATTTCTAAACAAGTGTAAAATCAGCCACGTCTTTCTAAGTGCAACTGGCAGAATCACCCAAAGGTATGCTTGGACACATTGATCAACTGGTTTGTCATAACAACAACAAAAAAGTATGACTTGTAGAATTTGATGAATTCTCTGGTGTATACTCTCACTATGGCCCTTGTCATCAACCAATGTGGTAGCACTGAAGGTGCAGTGGGGAAAAGATGCGCTGTTTACATGACATTATATAGTGTTTCCACCATGCAGATACAATTGATATAAATAAGCTCAAAAGAGTGGGTAATAGCAAAACATAGTAAAATAATTAGGAAGGAATAAGCTTTGAGGATTTACTATCTTTGTTTTAATATAACTTATTTCATTTTAAATTTAAAATTTAAATTTTTGATAGCAATTGCATGTAACAACTGGCCTTACAAAAATACTGAAAATTTAACAATTGACTCTTATCAGCAGGTACAGGCTGGCTTCAGCACACTGCTTGCCCCAAACTTTGTTGACTTAATGAAGCAGCCTGCAATCCCGCCCTCATGGGAATATGTAAACACTAACCATAAATGAACTAAGGACTCTTGGCCTCTTTATTTTTATTCTTAAGGTTACTGGTTCTCATTAAAACTGTTCTCCCCTGAAAACAATGCAACAAACAATAGTCAGAAATAAAAATTGTGGCTGTAAGTACAATCTATCTTATTTCTTTCATTTAGTATGGTAATTTACACAGTGTACTTCATCTCCAAGTGAGATAGCAAGAAGTGCATATGATCTTTTATCTTGTGATTAAGTCTCATCAACTTGTGAAAGCATAAGGGACTATGCTAAAAGCTTTACACACACTGCTGCATTTAGTTCTCAGAACAGTTTGTTCCCATTTTATAGAAGAGAAGTTTGAGGCCTAGCAAGTTGAATTAGTTGACCCACAATTGGAGCTGTTAAAAGGCAGATCTGGAACTCAAGCCCAGGGCTAATGGATTCTTGGCCAGGGTTTAGTTGAAGCTAAAAAGTGATTAAGGATCGGGTGCGGTGGCTCACGTCTGTAATCCCCGCACTTTGGGAGGCCGAGGTAGGTGCATCATCTGAGGTTAGGAGTTTAAGACTAGCCTGGCCAACATGGCGAAACCCCGTTTCCACCACTAAAAATATAAAAATTAGGTTTGGTGTGGGGGGGTGGGCACCTGTAATCCCAGCTACTGGGGACGCTGGGGCAGGACAATCACTTGAACCTAGGAGGCGGAGGTGGCAGTGAGCCAAGATAGCGCAACTGCACCCCAGCCTGGGTGACAGAGTGAGTGAGACTCCATCTCAAAAAAAGAAAAAAAAAGGTGATTAAGAATCTGAGTGTGAATAAGACTCTAAACACATCTTGTAAAGGCAGCAGAGAAAAAGCATTGTTGATATTGCTATTCATGAGAATTGAATCGAAAGTCATTTTGCAGTCAAAGCTGTCATTAAGTACAATAGCCCTATGAAGTTGTAATTTAATGTGGCTAAGGGACATGAGAGTATATCAGTTATCTACAACAACAGTACTGTGTAACAAACAATCCCAAAAACCTCATTGGATACAAAGTAACTGTCTATAGTCACATATCTTGAATAAACTTCAGGCAGGTTAGATTCCAGTGATTTTGCCTGGTATTGCTCCCACATGGAGAGTTTAGCAGGCTGAAGCTATAATGACTCTAGCTGGAGTGACGAGGATGACTTGGCTCTGCTTTAGGTATTTTTTTTAATCCTCCAGCAGGCTAGCCAGGGGATGTTCTCATGGTTCTTGAGGTTTGAATTGGCATACTATCACTTTTACCTCCTTCTATTTAGCCGAAGCAAATTGCAAGGGTGGCCTATTTTCAAGGGTTGGTAAAACAGGCTTTATCTTGTTAGTGAAAAGAACCCCAAAGTCACATGGTAAAGGGCATGGATACAGAGAGGGGTAAAGAATTGGCACCAATAATGTAATGATAAATCAAAGTGGGAGCGGTGAAGAATGTGGAATGATCACCTTCTGGTAGTTATACACAGTCAACTCGATACACTCTACTCCCTGCTACGCACTTTTGAAAAGTCTATGACTGGTCTTGGGGTAGCCACATGATAACCTGAAAGAAGTTATGAACTTTGAGTCCTGGCCCAGATCAGCACTCACTAGCTGAATGCAGAGGTCACTTATCCCATGCTGAGGCCTTGAATTCTACCAATCTGTAACATATATCATAATGTCTGTTGCTCACAGTATGTATTTATTCCCTACTGCAAATTGAATTGTGAATGTATGGAGGAAGGTGTAAATAGAAGACTACATGCTTGAGTTCTTTATTCTGGTCAGTGAAGCACCCTTGTTTTCCTTCTTTCCCATGTTATTCACATATTTTCTCTTTGCCCCTCCAGATTTGCTGTCCCCATTCTGTATCCAGCTCTCTGTACATAGAAGAGTTATTTATAGACTGTGTCAAAAGGCTTCAGTGCCAGATGTATAGATTGTGAAGATTTTCTCCTTCTCTGTGGCTTGTCTGTTAACTCTGCTGATTATTTCTTTTGCTGTGCAGAAGCTTTTTGTTTAATTAAGTCCCATCTATTTATCTTTGTTTTTGTTGCATTTGCTTTTGGGTTCTTGGTTATGAAGTCTTTGCCTTAACCAATGTCTAGAAAGGTTTTTCTTTTTTTTTCTTTTTAATTAATTAATTAATTTATTATTATTATTATACGTTAAGTTCTAGGGTACATGTGCATAATGTGCAGGTTTGTTACATATGTATACTTGTGCCAT
>NW_012099876.1:5273203-5274128 GCF_000951045.1 Mandrillus leucophaeus | reverse complement strand
GACGTCTGGGCAGAGCTTGAATTAGTGAATGTGAATGTGAAGCCATGTGCATATATGTAGGAGGAGCACTCTAGACAAAGAGCGTACACAGTTATCTTGACTACTGAAGCATATTGTATTACCAAATGAGTTTACAGAAGAGCAGATCTCACTTGTAGTGGAGGATTGAGCCAGCATCACTGACCGACGCAGCCCCAGCCACATCACTAGACAGGCAACGGCCATCTCCCAGAGGGGTCACACATGGGAACAGCAGGGCCTCACAGTGAAAGATTTATTAAGTCACAGGGACCCACCAGTGCCCCTTTGTGACTGACACTGATAGAAGCAAAAGAAAAAGGAGGCTACGGGGACCTACAATGAAGTTGAGAGACAAAATTATGAGAAGTCGAAGCCCAGGGATGCTAGGAATTGTTTGCAAAGTGTGAAGCAATTTTCATCTGAAGGCATAGTGCCAACTCTCAGCTTGTTCTTAAATCCCAATCCCCTCTGCCCTAAAACTGCTTCTATCTCTGCTCAAACCCTCCCAAAGCCCTGGGGTTTCCCACCAGCAGGAGCGCTCAGAAGGTGGGTGGACTGACCCCCCAGGGGGTTTGGGAACTGAGGAGGTGAGGGAACCCTGGCCGCAGAAGTCTGACTGTCCTGCTTTGGTGGGCCTGAGTCAGACTCCAAAGTGTGTGTGGTGAGAGTTCTGTGGTAGGATGGGTCATCCCGGGCAGCTTGTGTCTGACTCAGGGTGATGACTGCCCCTTGGTCTGCTCTGAGGCGGTGAGAGCCCAGCCCCAGTTCAGCCAAGTGGAGGCGGAGGCAGAGGCAGTGGTAGCTTCTGGCCTCGGAGCAGGAGGGTGGGCAGTGGAGGGGAGGCAATCGGGAGACCGCCAGGACTGATCAGGCCAGGTAACTGTTTACCCAACAAGACCTGAGG
>NW_012099876.1:5156624-5267850 GCF_000951045.1 Mandrillus leucophaeus | reverse complement strand
GTATTCCATGGTGTATATGTGCCACATTTTCTTAATCCAGTCTGTCACTGATGGACATTTGGGTTGATTCCAAGTCTTTGCTATTGTGAATATGTTATCTTCTAGCATCTTCATGGTTTCAGGTCTCAGATTTAAATCTTTGATCTATCTTGAGTTGATTTTTGTATAGGGTGAGAGATGAGGATCCAGTTTCATTCTTCTATGTGAGCTTGCCAGTTATCCCAGCACTATTTGTTTAATAGGGGGGTCCTTTCCCCACTTTATGTTTTTGTTTGCTTTGTCAAAAATCAGTTGGCTGTAAGTATTTGGCTTTATTTTTTGGTTCTCTATTGATTTCTATTCATCTCTATTCATTTCTATGTGCCTATTTTTATACCAGTACCATGCTGTTTTGGTGACTATGGCCTTACAGTATAGTTTGAAGTAGGGTAATGTGATGCCTCCAGATTTGTTCTTTTCGCTTAGTCTTGCTTTGGCTATGTGGGCCCTTTTTTAGTTCCATATGAATTTTAGGATTGTTTTTTCTAGTTCTGTGAAGAATGATGGTGGTATTTTTGTGGGAATTGCATTGAATTTGTAGATTGCTTTTGGCAGTATGGTCATTTTCACAATATTAATTCTACCCATCCATGAGCATGGGATGTGTTTCCATTTGTCTGTGTCATCTATGATTTCTTTCAGCAGTATTTTGTAGTTTTCCTTGTAGCAGTCTTTCACATCCTTGGTTAGGTATATTCCTATTTTATTTTGTTTTGCAGCTACTGTGAAAGAGGTTTAGTTCTTCTTGATTTGATTCTCAGTTTGGTTGCTGTTAGTGTATAGCAGAGCTACTGATTTATGTACATTAATTTTGTATTCTGAAGCTTTGCTGAACTCTTTTACCAGTTCTAGGAGCTTTTAGGATGAGTCTTTAGGGTTTTCTAGGCATAGGATTATATCATCAGCAAACAGCAACAGTTTGACTTCTTCTTTACTGGTTTGGTTCCCCTTTATTTCTTTCTCTTGACTGATTGCTGAGGCTAGGACTTCCAGTACTATGTTGAATATAAGTGAACATGGGCATCCTTGTCTTGTTCCAGTTCTCAGGGGGAATGCTTTCAACTTTTTCCCATTCAGTATAATGTTGGCTATGGGTCGTCGTAGATGGCTTTTATTATCTTAAGGTATGTCCCTTCTCTGTCAATTTTGCTGAGGGTTTTAATCATAAAGAAATGCTGGATTTTGTCAAATGCTTTTTCTGCATTTATTGAGATGATCATGTGATTTTTGTTTTTAATGCCCATGCATGTTTATAGCAGCACAATTTGCAATTGTGAAAATAATGAACCAGCCCAAATGCCCATCAATCAATGAGTGGGTAAACAAAATGTGATATGTGTGTGTGTGTGTGTGTGTGTGTATAGAGGTATATATATGTGTGTGTAGATATATAAGTATATATATTTATATATGCATATATGTATATATGTATATATGCACATATGTATATATGTATATATGTATATATGCACATATGTATATATGTATATACGCATATATGTGTATATATATATGCACTTAGAATAATACTCTCCAATACACCATGGAATACTACTCAGACATAAAAAGGAATGAAATAATGGCATTTGCAGCAACCTGGATGGAATTTGAGAGTATTATTCTAAGTGAAGTAACTCAGGAATGGAAAAACCAAACATCATAAGTTCTCACTCATATGTGAGAGCTAAGCTATGAGGACATAAAAGTATGAGTGATTCATTGGAATGGGGGACTCAGGGGAAAGAGTTGTGTGGCAAGGGATAAAAGACTACACATTGGGTTCAGTGTGCACTGCTCAGGTGATGGGTTCACCAAAATCTCAGAAATGATCACTAAATAATTTATTCATGTAACCAATACCACCTGTTCCCCCAAAAAACTATGGAAATCAAAAAAATTAAAAAATAAAATAAATTATTTATCTTGAAAGAAAAAAATAAACAAAAAAAAACTTCAATGCCCACTGGCTTACAGCTGGGATCACTAAAAGGAAAGACCCAGGAGACCTATGGGTAGGAGGATAATGAGGTCAGGGTATTTATGCCCTGGTTCTTTCCCTGTGAGGTCACCTTGGCTTTCTGAACCCCTTGACATGACAAAATGACTCAGTCTTCTCCCCTTCCAGGTGCTGGTAATCATTCCCACCCTCCTTTGGGCCTATGGATGACAACGGCCTAGGTTTTTGTAGTATACCTTGTTGTTCCCTCAACACTCTACTTACATTTTTTTTTAAACTAGTCTCTTTGTCAGTAAGCATTCCTCAGTTTATCCTAATTTGGGAGTGCCTCCTGTTTCCTATAGGAATTCTGCCTGATAGGCTTAGATGTAGAAACCAGTCAATCCCTCCTCACAAGAAATGATCCATCTTATTATGGTATCTGGTTCAAAATCCAGGATATCCATGAGATAATAATATTTCTATCATGTTTGAATACAGTTTCTCTTAGTTCAGAAATGTGTGACCTATAAACACAGTTTCTGCTGACTCTCCATTATATAATGGAAAGGAACACAATTAACCACAAAACAGGAATAATGGAAGACAAAAAGTCGCCATTTGTCTACTCACTCTTTCTAGACAGATGTTTGAGAACTTGAAGATGCAGAATTTTACTTCATTAGATCCTGATTCTATTTTCTGGGAGGAGACCCCTTGCCCATTGTTCTTCAGTATCCCTGGGTCTCTTTTCAGGGCACTATTCTTTGTCTATTATATTCCTCGGTCACACTAATGGAACTAGGGAATATGCCCTCCTTTGAGACTACCCAACTTTCTCAGCCTATTTCCTGACCATGCATAGTTGGGAGACTAAGAATTGTTTAAAACCGCAATAGTCACAGATGTTTTAGACAGGGTTTACTGCTTCTTCAGCAGTAAAATTTTCTCAAAAACTCAATAGACTTCCAATTCACTTCTGGTAAGTTCCATATATTAATAATCACACTGAAAGTAATTTTATATGTAGTCTAAAATGCCCATTTCCTCACCTTCTCAGCATGTGTGTCTAGCTTTTAATTTAATGGAGGCTATTTAGAGACTTGGCTGTAGTGAAAAAGTCACAGTAAAAATACATTTTCTGTGAAAGATCTTAGTGGTAAATTGACATTAAAACCCCTTTTAAATCTCAACCTCTATGGCTTGAGAGTTTTTCCCACAGTACAAGGCCTCACATTTCTGTGCTATTTCTATTTCATTTAAGTTTTTCCATGCACCTTTCAATTCTCTCTAAAATCACCTGATTTTAGTGATCCCTTGTCAAATCAGTGATCCCTTGTCAAATCTAGCCAAAGGAAAGCAACAGCAATGCTAAGATTCTATTTTTCAACTTCTTTCCTGAGAGTTTCTGGCTCAGAACCCACAACATCTGGTTCCAAGTAAAGTTCCTCAGATGACAATTTTACCAAATATTTTGTTCCTGCAAAACATGGATTGCCATGTTTCAGCCTCTGATGTAAGCTTTATCACTGTCTGCTACAAGTCACAAAACCAAAGCTACCTATTTTAGGTTTTCGATATGTAACATCCCACTTCTAGTAACAGTTCTATCATGAGTTAGGGTAGTGCTAGACTATGTCTGGATTACAAATTAACCTTGCAATCAAAGTTGATCAAGGTGACAAACATTACTCATTCCATGTGTCCAACAGAGGTGTTCTCATAATACTCCATGGCGGCATACCAGGGGAACAGAATACATAGGTACCATAGGCCAGCTTAGTAAATGACCAGAAATGATAGTCATGGTCTCTACTCACTCATCATTGGAAAGAAAAATTATCTGTGGGCTGGGAAAGGTAGAGGAGTATAGATGGCAATTCCATGAGCAGCTCTACTTCCATTACCACTTTTGCATGAGGCATACTCTCATCATTCAGACAATAAAAGGCAGAGTGTAGACTCTTCCACAGCACACCATCTATGTTTTCTTGTGTTCATTTGTTTTAGTACAAATTGCTTATCTAATATTAATTAGATAATATTAAGAAATTTTATACAAGAACATTACTGATAATATACAGAGACCAAAAAAATGTAGCAAAAGTCTTTGTGAAGCAATGTCTCTCTGTGGAGTGGTGAACTAACAATTGGGACTTATTTCTGATTTTTTTTTTTTTTTAATCAAGATGTGCAAAGCCTGTGTTGACATTCTCCACAGCATCCTCCACATTATTTTGTAGGGATGCTATTCAAAATACGACTCAGTTCAGCAAGGGTACCAGCCAGTCAGAACAGATGTGAGCCTATCAAAATGGATGCTAGCTATAGGCATTTGCTATGTTTATACCAGTGTGCACCAGTACATCGTTCTGTCTGTCTACCCCAACACCATCAGCCTTTTCCAATACATCAAACTTTAGTTTCCCAAACTTTTAACATGCCAAGCTCTCCTCGCCTTTGCACAAGCTGTGCACCAGCCTGGAATGTTCTTCGTCATCTGGAGAAACCCCTTTGCAAGTCTAAACTATGATATGAACCCCTCTGCAAGTCTAAGTTCTAATATGACTTACCTGGGGAGGAGTCACAAATGCTTCGTCCCAACTCTTAGTTCCCCTCTCCTGTGTTTTCCAGAGTGCTGCATCTACATCTCTATGATAAAACTCATTGCACTCTGCTACCATAAATATTTATAGGGTGTCACCTCCATTAGACATTGAGTTCCTCTGCAAATAATAACAATAATGATAACTTGTAATTATTCAGTATGTACTATATACTAGGCACTATTCTAAGTGATTGACATGTATTGACATATTTAATCCTGGATAGAACTCTGTTATTATCTCTATTTTGCAGATGAGGTAACTAAGCTCTAGAAAGGTAAGTTTACTTGCTTGAGGTTAACGTTGTCATCCAAACAACTAGCACAGCCCTGCAAACTCAAGACTGTTAAGTAAATGAAAGGATTACTGTGGCTATACATTTTTGATATCTTCTTTCCCATTTATTGTATGAAACCTCTACAGCCCACTACCATCTCTGCTTCTCTATGTAAGACTACTGTTAACAACTGTGACCCGCCCAAATCTTCCCACCTCAGAAACTTATGCTACAATTTACATTCCTATTTTTCAGTTTAAGTTTCCATTACTCTTGGTTTTCATCTTTATCTGACTTTGCCAATGAAGTTAATTTAATAAAAAAAAAAAGTCTCCTGAATATTTTGAATACTGTTTATCCCAGCGCTCATCAGAAACCAGGGGTTCCAAACAGTGCCTGTTAATTGAGCAATCAGTGAGGAGTAACTGAACCTTCTGCCATTTTTGTTTAGGGTAGCATCCAATATTAAATATTTGATCCTTGTGCAGAAGAATTGTGTAGAGTCACAGCGGAATTTTGTGGAAGCTGGAAAACATATGGTAATGGGGTTTGCACCCCCTCCCCATCTTCCTCAAAGTAATGTTGGAAGTCGGTCCCTGGGTTTCACACAAAGAGGCAGCAGATACACCCACATAATACAGGTCACTGCTTGATATGCTGCAGGAAGATTCCAGAAAATCTGATAATCATTGAATTTCAGAAGGTAATGCTGAGTGTGGGTATTTTAGTTAAGCTTAAGTTCATTCTGAAAAAAAAAAAAAAAGCAAACAATTCTAATAACAGAAAATACAGGTATACATTGTCCTTGACATTTAAAAATTTTGAATATAACTTAGTCCTAGAATTATGGTACGATGTTCCACGGTGTTTGGAACTCAATGTTTTTCTGTTGTGTCATTCCGCAGCATGTAGATATCATTGACAAGGTACATCATGGTTGAAGATGGCTATCGGGACTGTGGGAGCTCCTGCTTTTCCTATCACATTCCAACTATAAAAGGAGAAGATAAGTCAAAAGACACTTTCAGTAATGGGCATACATTTCTTCCAATTACATCTCATTGGCGGAAGTTAATTATATAGTCACTTAATCACAGGAAATGCTAGAAAATACAGTAGTTAGGAAGCCATTCGCCTAGCTAAATTGAAAATTCTATTACTAGGAAGAAGATGAAGACAGATGTAGAGGAAAGCTTGTGGGGTTTTGATTCAGCAGGTAAAGATCTCTTTGTTCAAAGCTAATTGTGTCATTTGCTGTCTGAAAGATGTAGATGTGTCTCATACAAACATGATCAAAATGAAACAGAAACTATATCCTAGGTCTCCTCCTAAGTTTTGTCATTCAATCTACTATTAGTATTATGTTGATCTTTGTTTTACTTCATAGCAAGACAGATTTGAAAATATGCTATTTAAGTCAACAACTACAAAAATCAATTTTCAAAGTAGATTCACAATTCGTCTATGGTCACAAAATTTCCAAGGAAATAAATTGAACCCTCGTTCAGTTTAACACTAGGTTTTTAACCATCATAGGAATGCATTCTGCTACGCATTATTAAATATGCATTAATGCATTGTTGCAATGCATTATACACTTTCAAATGATTTGGATTTTTTTCTTTGATTTTTTTTAAGTGGGATCAGTAAATGTATATGCTCTCTTGAGTTCTACAATGAGAGTGGTGCTATTATGCTGAACTGTGAGGATTACTATCTAGTTTCCATATGTTACATCCTCAATCTGTGTTTTTAATGATGTTTCCAATGCAAATTTCCCTTTCTTTTCAAAGCAAAAATTAGCACTTAAATACCCCTACATATGTCCAATTGAATGCCTATAGGAGTAACATATCCAGACACAGGCAGACCCCAGTCATTGACTGGCAAGGGACATGTGCAAAAATTTTATCAATCACTTTTCCATCACAGTAGGGCAGATGGTTTTCACCACCATTCTCCCAGTGGCCCTTGAAGCAGTTTCCGGGGGTGGACCCCTGGGAGAAGAGTGGCAAATACATCCTTACAATGGAAGTTGATCAGCTGGTCTCCTCCCAGGCCACTGGGAAGACTTAGATTACACCAACACTATCCTGGAGGTATAAGAATCCATCACAGATACGAATTTCAGATTTCACAAGCATGTTTATCAAGCTCCTATCTTTGCAGAAACTCTTCCTTGTTTCTACAAATGGCACTATGCTAAATGGCTAAAATGCATTATGGTAAATTATTATGAAAATCTTGGAAGGCATTGCTATCCATCTTGAAGAAATAATATCTCAGAAAAATTAAGAAAATGTCCTAAATAATAAGGAATGGAGCAAAGATTTGAAAGCATGTGCTCTTTATTCTGTTTGACCCTATGCTATATATCTTAAGGATTCTTACATACAGAAAATGCAAGGGAAGAAACTATTTGACTTTATAACTAAAGCAATTATATAACTGTGTGCTTTTCTGTAATAACAATTCTCCATTTTCCTTTGCATACAAACCAACCATTACACGTTAAATTATTGTTGTTCACCTTCTTTCATGGGACCTGCTAGCCATTTATTATCAGTTTATGTAAACAATACTTCTTAGGCCCATAATATGTACTATATAGTGTTTGTGTGTGGTTTTTTTTAAAGTTGTGTGAATGGAAAGAAATATGTAGACCTGAAAATTATAGTAAGAACAGAATGTTGGTATACTTGAAAAAGTGAAGAGACATACATAGCAATACATTAATAATGATCAGATTGATGAACTAGAGACAGTGAGGACTAAACTACAGTTTTCTAATTTCCACACGTTCTTGGATGAACATGTATCTAAATTAATAATTAGAGAAAATAAAAGGCATTATTTAAAAAGATGTGGGCATAGACCCAAATTTGTTACAGACATTTAAAGATTACAGGCTCTAAGACACTTTTGGAGTTCCACAGCATCATGAAAAAAGAGAGTTGGATGGAATCTCAGCCATTTCTCAGGCAAAGTAGGCCCTTTGCTCATCAGCATTATAATTTTGCTGACCATGTATGACTTCTAGTAAATTCAAGGTCTTGTGCATCCCATTAGACAGTGTGCAAGGGAGAGTAGGGAAGTCCAAAAAGCTAGGATTTCAGGGTGTACCTAAAAGGTCAACTAACCAGAAAAACAGGAAGAAAGCAGATTAAATGAGGATAACCCACTTCATTATTACAGAAATAGGGAGAATGAATCCTGGATCCCAGAATCAGGGTCAGAGGAGGCAGAGATCTGAGAATTACGGATGATCCTTTTAAAGGATTCTAGTAAAAGAAGAGATTTTATGAGCCAAGGCATATCAAAATGGAACAAGTTGAGAGCCGTGGATGACAGAAACTGAGATGCAGTAAAGCATAGCAGTATGTGAGTCTTTCTGCGAGCTCATTCAGCAAGATCATGTTCTTTCTTGGACCTTTGCATGAGAAAGGGTTAGTTCACAGACTTGCTGTGTGACTTTGGACAAACCTCTTCCCCTTCTGGGTTTCTTCCCTTAGAAGAAATAAAGTGATCAGTCAGATCCATCTATCCATAAGATCTTTTCCAAACATATTATGCTATAAGCCAATTGTTTCATCACCAAAAGCTTCTTTTGTCACACATCACATTGAGGAATGCCTTCCAAGACAGGAAATTCACTCTTCCCTAGAGAAAATCCCTATGTCACATCACTTATTCTGACAAAGCTAAATCCTCTCTGTGTTCAATTTAAAAACATAAACACCATTAACCAAAATTAGCTGTTTGAGCACATACCTTCAGACTGCTAAATTTCTGAAGGAAATTGAATTACTAAATTTCTGTAACTTCCCCAACCATCAGCCACATCTCAACAGTGTACTCAGTGACAGCTCTGTCTAGTAACAGTGGCTGAATGTTTCCAACAGAAGGTGGCTGGATTCTGCATTGCAAAATAGAGTATCTGAGAATTCAGTGGGTGGAGGGGCCGCATGTTCCCAGGACAATGCTTTCCAGCTTTTCTCAGTGGTTTTCATAGTGAAAGGAAACCTCTAGCATTTCATAGGATAAAATGGGAACATAATTATAGTGACTAAAATAGCACTAGGCTCAGCTGATGATTTGGAAGATGGTGCCCATTCAGAGTGAAAGGAAGGTAAAAGACACTAACTAGAAAGGGTATAGAGGCAGTTTCCTTGAAAGACCTGAAAATGAGCAGCAGGGAAGAGAAAGGGATAGGGGTTGTACACAATAGCATATTCTTCTCTAAACCACCTAATTCTCCTGCTCTGTATTCATCACTGTCAGCCTCTGCAGAGCCCTCAATGAGGGCTTTATGTTGAGCCTCATTATCGGCTCAAAGATAGAGGGCACGCCATGCAAATGAAGCCAAGCCCACAGATAGGCTGTTAAAATACTGCAATTTGTCAGCATTTAGATAAACAAATGAAGGGCATACTGTGTGTGGGAGTTGGACCCCTGGGAGCTTTCAGCGTATTTTGACACTTGTTGTGGGAAATATCTTAAAGATCCCTGCACCGGATCCCTCCTTATCATTTAAAGGGAGGATAAAGAGTTGCTAATTTACTTATGGCTAAGGTAGTTGGGAGACTGGAGGAATCTCTGCTTTCATCCATTGGTACTTGGGTGGTTGATTAATGCCCTTCTCATTAGGCTCAGTCTTCCTTGTTGTCTGCTGCTTACAAGCCTCTTAGGAAGAGGAAAGTTTTAAGCCTCTAGGAGTGGTTTGTAGGAGAAAACACACACACATACACACACACACACACACACACCCCTAATAAACCTTTTAGTAAAGAGAATCTTATGGTCAACCATAAGAATGTGGAATGATTCTTCTCACTTCAAGAAGATGGTGAAATAAAGATTTTTTTAAAACCCTCTCTTAGAATGAGCATTGCTTTGATTCTCCCAGTAACTTTGCATTGTTGATTAAAGAAAAATGAAATTATCCTTGTTAATTGTCCTGAGCTTATAGGCTTTGCCCCTTCTGTCAGTTGGAAGGGAACACACACTAAAGAAAGAGAGAGGGGGCTGACAAAGCCGCCTTTGGTGATCTAGTCTATTCTCCAGTTTCTTAAAGGACTTTTAATGATGCACTGGTGACAGCACCTTAGAAATCAGATGGAATCAATTGTAGCACAATTTCAAAAGCAAGATTATGTGACAATGGGGTCTGCATCCCCTCCCCTAGCAGGCCTGGCCACAGGGCTGCCTGCCTAAGCTTATCCACAGCTGTTGCCCAGCCAAAAGCTGCAGAGACACAGTCCCACCCTGCCCCACCCGGGAGCCAAACCTTGGTGGCATGAGCCCTTCATCAATCTCCATTTCTCCCATAAAACAAGAGTCACTAAAACCTCATTTGTGCCTCTCGGGCCACTCGGGGCTCTGCGCAAACTTTTCTGTTCTTTGGAGGAGAATGATGTGGACTTAATTAAGTGTGGTAACTTATGTGTAAGTCTGTATTGACAGAGGAAATGGGGTGCAGATGTGGTGTGAAATGATGGCGAATTACTCTTGTGAAGAACACAAATCAGGGTGAGTGCCCATTATCTCAGGCCAAAAGAAGTTATTGGGCACTCAATTATCGCCTTCTTTGTCACTGCAGCACACCAGATGGTTACAACACTGAAGAGTTTTCTATTATCATAACATTTTCCTAGAGCGTCTTTTCTTCTTCTCCAATTCACCATAAGATGATTACCTTCTTATGGGCAGTTGATTGTTGAGAAGGGTGCTGGGGGGTCATGCACAGATTTAGTGGGGAGTGGCAGATAAAGAGACAACAGGCTGTGTCTTTAGCACGAGAGCCTGTTGATGGACTCTGCTGGGATTTGGGCCACCCCATAATAGCTCGTGTGAAATGACTGCTTGGTCCCCTCCTCCCCCTGAATCCGCCACTCCCCCTCTGCTCCCAAATCTAGAAGACACAGTGTTCGAATGTGACCGGCTGCTCTACCTTCTGTCAAAGCATTTCCAGCCAAGTGAGCAGTTTTCTTTTAAGGAACTGAGTGACCCTCAATAAAATTAATTCCCACTCATTGGCAGCATTGAGGCGCCAGGTGAGGACAAAAGTAAATGAGCTTGTGAATATAGGGCTAGTCATTAACTCGGGGCACCCAACTCTATCATCTGCTCCTCCCTCCCTGGCTCCAGAGAAGGGAGAAAAACAACAACTTCATGGTAAATAAATAAATAAAACCACACCATGAAAACCTCTGAAGCAGCAAGCCCTGGCTGGATGCTTACCGAACTTGGGATGACTGGAATGAACCCGGGCCCTGAAGAATCTTCTTTATAAGAGAAAAGACAAAATGAGGACATGTTGAAATCACAATTTAATGCTTTGCTCATTGCTGGATTACAGCTTGGAAAAAACTACTTTCCACAGAAGTCAAGGTGATGCTTCTGAAAATGGATTCCAGATTGGCTAACTCTAGAACTCACAAGAAGATGGGAGGATTCTTTCCCCATCCACCCCCCTACCTAAGCCTATGCCCTAGGTTCTCATTGCCTCTCTTTTAATGCCTCTTCTCTCAGTAGAGATAATATGGGATAGCTCAGGTTCTATGCAAAAAGGGTAAAAGATCCTCTCGACCTCTCTCTGTAGTGAACTGCTGTCTCTGAAGTTAACTGTTGTTATGGTTGCATCTGTTTGCTAAACATAATGATGGTACTACAAGGAGTATTGCCTTGGTTACTTTCTTGCTTAAGACAAAAGCATAGCCCTGGTGGTGTCTGCTGGAAACCTGATCATGTGGTTTTCAAGGCTGGCACCCACATCCTACTTTGGGGTTAGCCAAATAAAACTATATTTTGGTTTGGTATTGCTAGTGCTGAGGAAATGGCGGGTATGATCTCTGGTTCAGAGTTTATGTTTACTTAAACTGCGGCTACCATGAGACACACGTCCATTTTCCGTGACTGAACAAAAGCTTCCCCTTCCTGCCCCCTCCCCTACTGCTTCCAAAGGGAACATTTTTGCCCCTCTCATCTTTGTAGGTGTTTTCTTATTTAAAGCTACAGACTCCGCAATGATGTGGGCTCATCCAAACAGAAATCAAAATGATGCCAATTATAGCCTAGAAAGTCAACACTGAACACCCAAGGCTGCTTATTATCTACAGACACATAAAGCCACGAACATGCATTGAATAGATCCAATTTCAACCTTGTCTTTTCTTTAATAAGTGAAACAAGCTATACCAGTAAATAAATAATCAAGTGGTGATAATGTCTGGTTTTCTAAGCGTGCAGCAGAAAGATCCATTTTTCTTTAATAGCAATAACCACAAAAAGAGCTCATCAGAAACCCCCAAACCTGATTTTGGCTGCAACTAGAAAAAAATGTGTGTACATGACCTCAGACCCAGTTACATGTTTATAGCCAAATGCTTCTTTTACATAATTCCAAAGAAGAATCTAAATATCTTTCAAATATCTTTTCATGTGACATATACACATTCAAACCATATAATTTATCAAACAAAGGGAGAAGTTAGTTTGAAAAAGACAAAATTAAAGAGAAGTTAAGATTGTACTGCTCACTACTGCCAGATAAATTCTTGAGATTGAAGCTTGAGATGCATACCATTCTTCTCTTTATTGTACTTATAATCTTTATTGTATATAAAGGCAATAGATTTTCAAAACTCTCCATGAGAGAAAAATGTTCTGTGCCACTGGACAAGCTCATGATTTCCACTTCCAACGAGTGGTTATTGTCTTGGAGATCATCCCTAAAAGTTATCTCCTAACTTTAGTAATGGATAGAACAAGAGAATTGTTTGCTGCATACGTTCAGAGTAGAGTCCCAGGAATACAAAATGTGACAAAGAGATGATGCAGCCATAGGCCATTAAAGAGCTTCATTAGTGGCTATATGCTAAAAAGACCTCAAAAACTACTGTGAAGCCAACTAAGAATTCTCAAATACACTCTTTGTGGCTTAAACTTTGGCCTGCTTATCATTCGAGGAAGAAAAGTCGTAAATATCTCTATTGTCAGTGATAGATTTTGGTAGCACAAACAAATCAATGAAGGAAATATGGTGTGGTGAAGACTGTGGCACCCTGGGGACACATACCTTAGTAAAATGCGCAACCCATGCCTAGACGATTCTTGTCATCAGGACAATGTTTTAAAAGAGGTTGAGAATCTGGAATTTCACATAATTTTTTTTTAACTTTTAGACATTGGCAACTAAATACAATGCTTTAGAAATATTGCATATGTTAAATAAAAATGACTTTGGACAGTGCAATTTTTATCTGAGCCAGTCCCTGTCATCCCAGTCACCCAAACAGGTCAAAAGCAAAACCACAAAAGGAAGGGGCATTCACAAAGACCAGTGCTAGAGCTTGGATGAGTCTGTGTTCTGCAGAACTGGGAAAACCTTAAGATGTGTTGTTCTGAAGAAAGATTGCATTCTGAGTTTAGTCCTAGTGCAAGGGTTCACTATATTTCTACATTTAAAAAATGTCTTCTGTTTACTGACAAGGCCCTATGTTTTTCATTGGGCTGCTCTCAATTTGTTCCAAATGGGAATATCAGGGCAGTTATTTATCTAGCCCTGAAGAAACAGTATGTATACAGTGACTTTATATTTTGAAGCAGAAATCTGTACACATAGTCCACCAGAGGTTACTTGTATCACTTCTGAATGTAAGAAATATCCTGAGAGAGCTCATGTGAATGCCAACAGTGTAAGGATTTTGGAGTGGTTTTATAGGAAGGGCAAAGAGGTTATCTGAAACCCAGGACCAGAGTGGCTGCGTGTGTACAGCTCACAGAAAGCTTTACGCAGTTAGTTACTAAGATTTTTGTAGAGACCACTTTTCACATTTCCCTTTGGTAAATGCTTTTCACCTTCCAGTTTTTAGATATTAGGACCGATTTTCTCAGTAAAATTCAGTGTCCTTCCCCTTTCCACTCCTATCACCAAAACTGTAAGTTTCCTGCTTTGAATCTCTAGTGATTGCTATCAGGGGAACAGAAACTTTTAAAGAGAATGTATTTAATCCACCAGGCTGATAGAAGATTATCTGTTCCTCATAAAGTAGAGGAGGAAAAGAATTGGGCAACATCTCTCTTCACTTCCTGTGACTTCTGACGGATCCTCCATTCCGTTCTCAGCTTGAGTCTACTGACTGCAGTTCCAGAACATCTTCACATTTGAGGGTCAGAGGCATTAAATCCAGGCCACAACCACTGCCTTGGTTTTTATTCTCTTCTAGGGGCCCAAAGGTACACAGACCCTTAATCTGCCTGTGCCTTTGAAAAGAAGTTTAAACGTAAACACTACTTTGCCATTCCCGCTATTCCTTCACTCAACAACTATGAGTGATGTGCCTGTTACACAGTAAACATAGAATACTGGGAAAACTAGAGATGGCTCCTGTCTTTATGAAACTGTCAGTCTATGAGAAGAGCAGACATTAACAAATAATTAATGAGATATTAAAAAGCACAAAAATAATATCACAAATAAAAATAAAATTGTGTTTGAGTTAACTACTCAAAGAAGAGGTGCTATGGGATTTGATTTGGTCAGGAGTGAGAGACATTTAATTCAGAAAGTAGGCCTTGAGTTGAAATCTGAGGGACAAAATAAGAGTTAACTAGGTATAGGGGAGAAAACCTAAGAAAGATGGAACACCAGACCACGTGGGAGACCCTGTGATGGAAAGGAGCACTAAGAAAAAGGAAATAAAGATTGGTATGGCTTACATGGAGGAAGAGAGAGTTCACCGTACACTACAAAGCCTGAGGGGTGGACAGAGACCTGGAAAAGAAGGCCTCCGTGGGGTTTAAATGTGTGCTGTTTATCCAGAGTGCAGTGAGAGACCATGCATGCGTTTGAAGCTGGTGGTAATGAGTCTACTTTGAGTATCCCCAAGGGAGTAAACTGGGGGAAGGTAGCAGCTAAAATAGGTGAGGTTAGACCCATTTGGAGTGTTTGCAGTTTTCCGTAAAAATAAAGTGATAGCTTAGGTTAGAGCAGCGGTTATAGTTTTGGAGAGAAGTGAACAAAATGGAGATTTATTAACAAATAAAGTTGGAATTGGTTTGGAGAAGGGATAAAGAAGAGAGAGGACTCAACTGTGATTTGCATTACAGGATAAATGTGCACGTCATGACCTGGAATGTAAAAACTAGAGGAAGTTCAGGTTATGAGCTCATAAGTTTTGGGTTTTGGACTAGTTAGATTTGTATTGTCTTTGAGACATTTAATAAAAGTTAACAAGTGGTTAAATGTCTAAAAGTTTAAAGATATGGGCTGGAGATAAGACTCTAGCTCGTAAGAAGTGGGTAATTGAAGGGAAGCATGTAGCTAAGACCTCCTGAAAAGAGATTATTGATTAAAAGAAGAGAACTAGACCTGTGCCTTGGAAAAGCCAACATCCAGTGGATGGGTAGAAGAGATGCCAGTACCAAAGGCAGAGAAAGGATTTCATGAAGGTAGGAGGAAAACTGGAACATTGAATTATGGAACTACAGGTTGGTCAGGTACCAAGAAGGGAAGAGGAGTCACCAGTGCAAACATTGCTGAGAAGACAAGAAAGCTAATGGCTGGGAAATAGTCTTTGGATTTAGTAAGAAAGTCTTTTGCCACAAAAACAAGAGTTTTTTTTTAGCAGAATGCTGGAGCCAAACATGTATGGGATAGTAATTTTCTTGGTATGTTTTCCAGTCCTTTTCATATCAGCACAGTCATTTAAAGAATATATGCCTAATTTGGTTATTTAGTAATTGGAGATTGGAACCAAAGATCAATATCATTTGACAAAGGGTTGCCGTAAGCCAGCATTCAAGTGATTGCCCAGCTCCAGCTATCCTCTGGTTCCCTCTTCCTACCACCACCTCCCTGCATGTATTGGAATGCAATATCGACTTTCGAATATATTTATATTTGTATGGGAAATAAAGTGAAAGGCATGATACGTTTGATTTTTCTTTTCACATTGCCTACTTGTTTTAGAGTAACATTAAATCTTAGAACTCTAGCTTTGGAAAATGCCTAGAAACAGTATTTCTTCTTGGTTCATTAACATGCTTTAAAAATTACATCAGTTTTCAAAAAGAAAGAAAAGTAATTGGAATTCATGTTTAAGACAGGGCAATGAATGGGCAAAATAAAGGATACAAAATTTTGAAATGCTAGTATTAGAAATTGGTGAGTTGTACAGGTGGGAAGCTGATCCAATGACCGAAGCTATTATTTTCCAGATAATCACTAACGCCTACAAATTTGTCTTCCTTCAATTTTAGATCTACTCATCTATGAAAAGAAATGTTATTCCATCCATGCACACTTAAACAATCGAATTAATTTAAGAAAGGCCTTTAGAGTGCCCAAGTGTATTTTGAACGGTTTAGATAAAAGTATTTTAAGTCTTCCTTTTTATTATTTATTATTTATTTATTTATTTTGAGAAAGGGTCTCACTCTCGCCCAGGCTGGAAGGCAGTGGCAAAATCTCAACTCACTGCAACCTCTACTCCTGGATTCAAGCATTTCTCCTGCCTCAGTGTCCCCAGTAGCTGGGATTACAGGTATATGCCACCATGCTTAGCTATTTTTTTTGTTTGTTTGTTTGTATTTTTAGTAGAGACGGGGTTTTTTCCATGTTTGCCAGGCTGGCTTTGAACTCCTGACCTCAAGTGACCCTCTTACCTCAGTGTCCCAAAGTGTTGGGATTATAGGTGTGAGCCATCGTGCCCGGCCAAGTCTTCCTTTTTGGATACTGGAAGCATCATTTTACCAAAAGCAGTTGAATCAAACCGACAAAATTTAAGATAAATGAAAGAATATATGAGAGCTTTTCAGTGTGATACAGATATGGGAAAGTACATGTGTTCATTACTGGCACCTAATGTGACACAGGAAAACAAGATGCTTGGGAAGACCCAGCCGTAATCTGCTTAGCTCAAAATATACACTGCCTTACTATATACACGACAAGGTATAGATTCACTCAATGACCACATATTTTGAGTACTTACATAGTTCTGCAAACTTTCTAGGCATTAGAAAACAGGAGCGAATCTATGAACAAATACCTATCCTCGTTGAGTTTATATTCTAGTGGAGAAGACAACTAATATGCAAGGAAATGTCAGCAGAAGGTAGTGAGAGGTTTCACGAAGTAAACTCAAGCCAGATGGGAGAAAGAAGGATAGTGGCAGGTGCTACTGCAGATAAGTTTGTAAAGGGAGCACTGTGTGAGGAGATTGTGCAGGGGCATAAAAATCTTAAAGGAGCAGGCCTTTATAATGATGAGAGCCAAACAGCATTTTAGGCAGTGAAGAATATAAAGTGCCAAGGCTCTGGAGCATGCGTAATGTGCACTCCTCAAAGCAGAGTCCTGCCAGCTCCACATTCCCCCAAACCTTTAGGATACAAAACATGGTTTGCTCCAGTGCCCCCTTGAAGATGCTCCCATCAGCTATGACATCCAAAGAAGAAAAGTCTGCTTTCTATTATCATCTTGTCTTGGTGAGTTTAGTTTGCAAATTTTTCTGTGGTTTCTGTAAACTGAACCAAAAGGAATCTCTGAATAGATCTATTGCTTTGGGAAACAATTCGAAGCCAGCTTGAAGTCTTGCTCCTTGGAGTACAGCCAACAACCCTAGCTCACCTCTGGTGAGACTAATTTTTTTGCCTCCCTTGCAGAAGGCAAACCCAGGAACTTACCATTTCCAGATGGCTCAACCCAAAGTACACAGATAGTCCATCCAGACACAGCAAGGTGCACACGTGATTTCATCAAACTCAAATGCCTCAATGACAATTATAACACAAGGGCAGGACAAGGCAAAATTTTGGCATATTGACATCCATGCTTCAGATTTTTGGCACATTGACATCCATGCCTCAGGGATATTTTGCTTCCTCCTACACAGATTCATATGGACTGGTAGAGCTATAGGGCCCTTCTCTGGATTTTAAATGCTGGAGAAAGGACCTTCTGGTTCACAGTTTACTCAACTGGCCTGCATCTCCATGCAAGAGAAGATGCAGAGGATTTATCTCAGCGCAGCATTAGATTCCTTGTTCTGGAAACCCAGTTGACTGTCCCAAAGCCATATCTCATCCAATGACATGTTTTGTGTGGCCTACACATTGTTTACAAGGGAAAGAAAAACACATTTAATTATTCCTCAAGATTAAAAAAAATTGAGAGTTTACATTAAATCTAGATTTTTGTATACCCTTGAAAAATTTGAAAGTGCTGGCTATAATAGGACCACAATCCCTCATGGCACCAACTGGCTGGGATTAACAGCTAAACCTCTTATGTGGGGCATTTGACCTTCATTTCACCCTAGTGCCCACCAACGCCTATTACATTTCATTTCATATCATAGTTTCATCTCCTGCTTGGCCTCTGTAGGCATTGATTCTTATGTCTCCTCCTTTAATCCATTATAATAATCTTATCACACAATTCCTTTTCTCCACACACTGAGAACAGCAAAGGGAATGAAATCATCATGGTGGATACATCCAGTGACTACTGCAATCCAATGCCTTAAAGTAAAAGTGAGGCAAAGGCTTTCCTAATTCTTTACCATAGCATCATAGAAATTTGATAGAGTGATAATAGGCTTAAAAGCATAAATTAGTCAAGAGTGGTAGGAAATGTAAGATGTTGTGGGTCTTAGAAGGGAAGACAAACTATCCTGGAGAAGAGAACAGAGGAGACTTTCTTCATATGTGACAGTCTAACAAAAGGGGGCACTGGTTTCTTGTCTACGCTAGTGTATTCGTCTGTTTTCACACTGCTGATAAAGACATACCAGAGACCGGGCAATTTACAAAGCAAAAAAGTTTAATTGGACTTAGAGTTCCATGTGGCTGGGGAAGCCTCACTATCACGACAGAAAACAAGGAGGAGCAAGTCCCGTCTTACATGGGTGGCAGCAGGAAAAAGGAGAATGAGAAAGATGCAAAAGCGGAAACCCCTGATAAAACCATCAGACCTCGTGAGACTTATTCACCACCACAATAACAGTATGGGGGAAACTGCCCCTGTCATTAAATAATCCCCCACCGGTTTCCTCACACAACACATGGGAACTACAGGAGTACAATTCAAGATGAGATTTGGGTGGGGACACAGATCCAAACCATATCATCTAGGTAATAAATTTTCAAGCTTTTTTGGCAAAAGAAAGTTTCAGGCAAAGGGTTCAGCCACTTGTCTCCCTCATAGACTGTAAGCTATTGAGGGCAATAGCCAAATGTCTTTTATTCACCAGTGTTCACCAGGGGTAAGTCCATGGCATATGGGAGACCCCAGGTAGACACGTTTTGGGAGGCATGAAAGTCATAGTCCCATCGTGCAAGAGATCTCTTAGCAGCACATGCCCCTAGGCAAGTCTGTTGTGTGGACTCCCAAACAATGGAGTCATAACCACCCTTTACAATATCTTGAGTGACTATAGAAATTCCACTTGGATTGTGGTGCTCACAATGGTTGTGGTACAGAGAGAGGAAGAAAGGTTTTATGACAGAGGCCAACTATTTGTGCATCAAAACACCATTCTCCTCTCACTCAGCCTGGAAACATCTTCCTTTAATTAGTTATTCCTGCATTTGTTTCCTAAGGCTGCTGAACAGCTGGCCTGTACGTCAAGTTAAACAAAGAGATGAGATTGAGAATACACTTTAGTATCCACTACTTCATCTGATAGCTCTGGGGCGTATTTCAAACATCTTGTTATGAGCCTGCCTATGTTATTACCGACTGTGACCTTCCCTTTGCTAGCTGACAGTGCTGATTGGAATTCATCTGCTGCTTTCTGAGTGACAGCAAGGGAGGAAGGAAGTTAGGAAAGAGGAGATGAGAACAAGATCTAGATCTAGTGCATACTTTGAAGAATACCACACGCTTCTTTGAAAATATAAGCCATGGCAGGGTGACTTGGAATAGAAAATTGGATGTTTGTCTCCCTACATTTTTCCTTCCCACAACCAAAGAAATGTGTTGCTGAATTTTACACACCAAAATCTCTTCATGGTTTCTTAAGTCCAGGAACCCAGGCAGTACATTTCTTTTTCTTTCTTTCTTTCTTTAAAAAAAAAACAAAAAAAAACAAAAAAAAAACACTCTGTCACCCAGGCTGGAGCGCAATGCCACGATCTCAGGTAACTGCAACCTCTGCCTCCTACGTTTAAGAGATTCTCCTGCCTCAGCCTCCCAAGTAGCTGGGATTACAGGCACCTGCCACTGCGCTCCGCTAATTTTTGTATTTTTAGTAGAGCCAGGGTTTCACCATGTTGGCCAGGCTGGCTGGAACTCCTGACCTCAAGTGATCCACCCATCTCGGCCTCCCAAATTGCTGGGGTTACAGGCATGAGCCACTGTGCTCGGCTCAGTACATTTCTTAACCCTAAGTACCAGTCAGTAAGTAAAATGAACATAGTACTAGAAAAATAGTGTCTCTGGAAACAAAAGGTCTCGAGCTTCTGGATGTCACTTTTCACTCCTATTCAAACAACAATGGAAGAAATTAGCAAGAAAATGATTACTCCAATGTTAAACCTTGTAAGTGGTACAGGAATAAAGAAAACTGTTATCCTCCAGGTATTTATTGTTAATTTGGAGATACAATCAGTGCTCTCATTAGTGAGATAGCCAGGAGGGAAGGGGTCCCCAGAGAAACTCCAATCAGCCTGTGCACTGGGGTGGAACCACAGAAGTCCTCGCCATTTGCAGTGGGGAGGACCCTGGCCCCTTCTCTTCCTGAGTGGAACCTGGAATTCAGTCTACAATGTGGGAAGCCCACAGGCAGGAAACACTCTCTCCCTTCACTAAGAGTCTCTGTTTCCCCTTTTCTTCCTTTCTGTCCAATAAATCCCATTTTTCTCACTCTTCAAATTGTCTGCTGGCCTACATTTTCATGTTTGTGTGACAAGGACCCTGTCTTTAGCTGAACTAAGGAAAAGTCCCGCAACATTAGTAATCCTTAATTAGAGAACTACTGAAAGAAAGGGACAGTGTGGTAAACATGATGCAGGATTTCTGGCCTCAACAAATTTGCAGGGTTGATTGTAATAGACTGATTGCAAAAATAATCCCAATCTTCAGAACCTCCATATATCCATACCATTTGCAGCATGGCTTCCCAACTGTTCCCATCAAGATGCAGGATCTATTTCAATACCTGCCCTATCTGGGCTGGCATTTCAACTACTTTTAGCAACTAGAATACAGTGGGGGTGATATTGTGTCCTTTCTGAATCTGGCTTCAAGAGGTTGCACCCTCCTCTCTCTCCCAGAAAACTGTATCGTCACCATGAGAACAACACTGGGCAAGCCCACTGGAGGATGAGAGACCACATGGAGCAGAGCTGAGCGGCTCTCTGCCAGGCCATCCTGGACCAGCTGGCACCTATCTACTGACCTTAATCATGTTGTGAGCCCCCGTGTAATCATCCAAGCCTGGCCCAAGTCAGCAGAACTTCCCAGATCAATCATAGACTTGGAAACCTCATATATGGTGGTTGTTTTAAAACACGAAGTTTTTGGTAGTTTATCACACAGGATCACTGAATCAATAGATAACTGATATACTGGAATAGTCAGAGACATCTTCCTGCAGGAGGAAGGGCTTCAAAGACTTAGTCAAGCAGAGAGAACTAGGGTAATCATTCTAAGCAGGGAAAATAGTTTTTCCTGACTTGGTGTCAGCCATTCCAATTTATCAATCAGAATTCTGGCTCTCTTAGATTGTCTCTTTCTCTTCTAACTTCCTTTTCTCACTTCGTCCCTCCAGGTCCTGAGGAAGTCAGAGAGGCTGTAAGGGTAGGGCCTAGGCCTGAATGAGAATCCTGGGCTTCTTGCTCTCCCTACTCCAGTTCTGCTGAGCCAACCTTGGGAGCTTTCTTTCCCTTCATCTAAACTCTGGGGATCAGGACACTTGGGCCCTTTTGGCAGATTTATACAGTGCTCACCAGGCCCAGGAATCTCCTTGAGTGCCCAATAAAACAAGGTATTTTTGCTGTTGTTTTATTCCCAGGACCCAGACTTTCATTACAGAATAAAATTCAGAAATAAAAATAAAGCTTCCTTCACTCCTGGGGCCCTGCCCCTCTGGTTCTCAGGCTCTTGGGTTGTAACTCCTCAGGATTTCCAACTTCCTGCCTCTTTCCAAAACTGATGCCACTTTCCCAGGGACCGGGAGTCAAGTTTGAAAGGGTCAGTCCCTGGAATTCCTTGTGGTAACAGTGGGGAGACAACCATTCCTGGCTGTTAATTGGCACAGGAAATGAGCAAAGTTGAGTGTGGTTCTCCTGTGATTAGAAACCTTTTAAAACAACAAGCTTGGCTGAATCTTTCCTTACGAGGGGGGTGGGAATGGGTCTAGAAACCTGAGAGTTATCTAGGTGATTTAATGAAAAAAATTAGATGGAGGTCTTCTGATTTTGTAGAATAAAAAATGAAAACTAAACATGGGTAAGACTTTCCTAAATGTTAGAGACTTGAGAGTATCCCTCGGTTTTTTTTTTCCCCTCTGGTGTTGCTAAAATAAAACATACAAAATACATCCCATTTAGTTTATTTTCCCATTCTTCTTTTTTTTCCCCTTAGGTCTTCATAACAGTCCTTTTAAGGATCTGAGATTCTTTTTCAGTCCTGCCTCATCTCGTTTTTGCTCTGTCTGACAAACGTTGATTTTTAATGATTCCTCCTTCTTAGGTTTCAAAACCTTCAGTGTGTCTGTTCCTCAAACTAATAATTGAAACAACCAACCTGCAGGAAAACTCTTGTTTGGTTTTGTCTAAGGGGGATCTAGGGTGGAGCTGAGAAGGCCTACCTTCAATATTAGTAAGATATGAAGAAGATAATATATGCACAGGGGCACACACCTCCCTTTTTACTTCCTTCAGTAGAGTCTGCTCACACTTTTTGCTTATACAGCAATGCACTTATATCTTCTCTTTGTTCCCCTAAGTTCTTCACTCAGTCCTGGGCACAGAGTAAGCACTTAATACATATTTGCTGATGCGAATTGAAGGCCTGGGGTATTTCCTACAGATTAAGCAATTTTGACACTATAATCCCTAAATAATTCCCAGGAAGTGCCTTGAACAATGGTTTCTATTGCAGTCACATTGGGGCTTTTGATTCCTGTCTTTTGCTGTTTGTTTCTGGTTCATGTGTCAAGCCACTCACCACTGCCTCTTGGTTTGGCTCTTTAGACAGAGAGAGGAAAAAGGGTGATAACTCCAGAGCAGGTCATTTTTATTCTCCATATCTCAGAAACTAGACAAAACAGAAGAATTATTTTTCCACTTTACTGAGGAATATAATTACGACTGGCAAATATTTGGAGAAAGGCAGTACGATGTGGCAAGGAGAGATGAAGGTGCTTTCAATAGCAATGAAACAGTTCCAGTTCTGAGGCCTACTCTGAGCATGGAGAAATGTGAGTGAAATATTATAGCAGCAACAGGAATGGTTATTGAACTGTGAAAAGCATTTGCTACATAAAGAGGGCCTTAATTCCTTTGATGTTATCAGAGGGGGATGTATTAGGTTCTGCAAAGCAAGTGGCAATGATCAGCAAATGCATTTTAAAAATGTTCTTCCCCTTTAATATCAGATGACTATAACTTAATCTCCGGTTTGTGTGTTATTCTCTTTACTTCCCAAAAAGAGGGTGTGGTCAGGGCAATTAAGGAGAGTAACAGGGACTTTGTTTTTTTTTTTGAAAGTTAACTTTTTTTGTTGTTGTTTTTTTAAATTATATTTTAAGTTCTAGGGTACATGTGCACAATGTGCAGGTTTGTTACATATGTATACATGTGCCATGTTGGTGTGCTACACCAGTTAACTTGTCATTTACATTAGGTATAACTTCTAATGCTAAATTCTTGAATGAGTTACCTCTGCCCCTTCGCTTTTCTGTGGCTTTCGGGTTTATCAGAAATATGTTAACACTGGGCCCTCTGAGCTAATACAAATTATACATCAATTACTACTCTTACTAATTGAAATAGTAGACTATGATAAACCCTGAAATATTAGCAGTCATATACTTAAAAATCTGCATTAATTTGAATTAAAATTTTAAATTAATACTTCTATAGAATTAAAAAAATTTAAGAAGTTATTTTGTAAAATAGAAGCATAGAAAAATTACTACATTTGATTTCAAAAGAACAAAAACATGTTTTAAAAACATTCACCTTTTTGCACTTTAATTTGGGCTAAAGAGTCAGTGAAAGAAAAATGAACATCTTATTTCTTCCAAACTGTTTTAGTTGGTAAAACACAAAATGGTGCTTAGTGTGGTAGTTAAAATGAAAATAGATTCAATGGGTAAAAATTACAAGTTGTATTGATAATTTGCAATATGAGCAATTTAGAAGGATCAAGGCAATATTAAGGTAGCTAGTTTCATACTGTAGATTTGTTCTTAAAAAGAGGATCCGACTCGTAAATAGACACTAGAGGGATGCCAGGAATGTGCTTTTGCTGGAATGCTAAGATACATGCCTAACTAGGGGATTTAGAGAAGGAAGCCATTCCTATTTCTGTTCCTTTCTTTTGCCACTGTTTACAAATAACATGGAGGTGTGACGTCTGTGTGTCTTGTCAATGCGACTACAGGAAAGAGATTTTGTTCATAAATTCCCTCTCCAGGAGCCATGCTGTTTATGTCAGAGCCTGATTCTTATCCAGTCTATTGTTGCTGCTTATTGGAAATTGACATAAAGAATAACCCAAACATAGACATTTGTCTGGAATCCTCTTAATATCATAAATTGCATCTGTTTACCATCCTCTGTCAGTTTCCGCTGGAAGTTTCAACACTCCCCTGATGCTGACCCACCTAGGGTAATACATGATTCCCCTTCCCAAAAGCCAGGGGGAATAAGGAAAAAAGTGCAATGATAAAGGCCCATTACCATTCAGGAGAGAGGAAAAAAGGGAGAGAACAGAGCCGGAGCCACCCCACACCACATCCAGCAGTTGTTGGGTTTAAAATTTCACGTTGGCCTCTTTCTTATTAGACAGCCTAAGCTGGCATCAAGGGGCTATCGACTGTCAAAATAGCAGCCAGAGAAACAATTGACAAAGCCATCCCTTGAGAATGTTGAGTAAACTGGCGAAAGTACCGTCAAAGGAGTTAATGTGCAAGCTGGCACCCAATGCCAGGTCCAGCGTGAGAACCACTTACATGGTCATTGTCCCTCCTGGTGTCCCCAGCTCTGTCAAATACTGCCCCGGGCTTGCCTTTCAGCACAGGAACTGATCTCTTTCTGACAAACTGAAATACACACCCACCCTAAAACCCTACCAGCTGAGGGTGGGGAGTTCAGATGGGAAAGCAGGCAATTCTCTAGCAACCATGAGCTGGTTCGGTTTCGCCAGACTCCCCGAGGGTCGGGCAGGCTGGGCAAACTGTTTCTTGGGAACACAGGGTGGTATTTATGTGCAGTCCTGGACTCCAGGAGAGATAAAGCCAGACACCGACTTGAGTCTCACAGACCCCTGACGCCCAATCCATCCACAGGAGGGGTTCCTCAGACCCAAAGTCCCTGCTCCCTCCTTTGTGGCAGTTAGTATACGCATCCACAAAAGAACAAAGAGAAACTAGTCAAATTAAGAGCAAGTATTCCACCATTGCAGTAGCATACTGGGCACATGGCTGCCAGTTAGTTGCAGACTCTTAACTGGCCAGTAGGCAGGGCTGGCTGCCACTGTGTGAAATACTTTCGCAAAGTACTGGAGACGAAAGTTAGTGTCTTTATATTTGCATGGGTGAAAACCTGCAATTTGAGATAATGGAAAATTGAATAGAACAATAGAAATTTCAAGAGAGGTTTTCTCTTATGGGGCTTTTTGAACATAGACAGGCATCCCTAGTACATTGGAACTGAGGCCTAGACTGCGGAATCCCTTAACATTCTGGAAATCATGCCAGTTCTCTATTCTGCTAAATTCTCCAATCACCCCAAAGAAGAAGTAATTGGGGTTTAAAAATATAAATAAATACAACTATTAGAGAAAAAAGCCCCCTGGGAATAATTTTGGCAAATAATGTTATGAATAAACATAACCTTAATGAAGACACTCAAAACACAAATATAGGTTATAAGCAGGCAAATCAGAAACAAAAAAGTTATATAAATCTCTAGTAAATGTGGAAAATGAATTAAATTCACTCCAAATTTTAAAATACACTTGTAAATACAAAAAGCAAAGCTGTATTTTTTGCCCTAATCAGCAAAGACGTAAAGAATGATAATACTTAATGCAACTCATTAAACATGGTTTGTGTAAATCTATATCACTACAAACTATCTGGGAAGCAATTTGGCAGGAGAAGTCAAAAGTGTTCAAAATATTGGCATACTTTTGTCCAGTATGTCTACTGCAAAGATGAGTTTCCCCTTGAGCCTCTTGGCCTCCTACCGTTGGGCAGTGTAGGACCAAGTCTATAGGGAAACCCTCTGTTTCATGAATGAACCACTCACATCTCGGACTTCCATCGTTCAGTTAAAAGACACTGGTATGTAATTCAGGAGCCTCTCGCTTGCTTCCATAGAAATCTAGACTTTGCATGGGGCTGTGCAGGGAGGGGCACATAGTGGTGTCCTTTATCCTCCCTAGATTTTGCCCAAGCGTCAAAGTATCATTCTACTCATCAATTTTTTTCACACTTTTTCCTCATTTTAGACTTAAAGAACTCTCAATGTCATTGGCAATGCAGATTCCTTTTTTTTTTTTATTTCTTTTGTTTTTCTTTAATGATGACTGGAGAGCAGTTAAAGGTAAAATGCCTTTATCTATTTAAAATATTTTCATATTGTTATTCTTTTCTGGTTATTTCTAAATTTTCAACATAGAGCATTATTTTGGCAATTATACAAATAGAATCTAGATAGTTTAATGATATAAATTTATATTAGGAAAAAATAAGGTAGTAATTGTATACATTATAAAAGCCTTTCCCAAATAACATTCAAAAGGATACTAATTCTAGCAAGACTTGGGAGATAGCTATCAATAAAAGTTATTTCAAATGTTCAGTAAAAATGCTTTGTTGATCCTTAAATTTGAAATGCTGTTGGGGACTCACGTTGCTGTTTTTTATTCATGTATGAGGGTTTTAAAGAAAGCCTCTATTAAACAAAAAGTTGCCTCTCATAGATAAGAAAATCAAGTAGAACTGATTTTCAGGGGATTGCCTTCTATGAAACACAGCATTGTGCAGTATTTCCATCAGGAAATATTTCTCACCTCCTAGGAAGGTATCAAATCTCATGGTGAACGTAGTGCAGTTTTGCTAGAAATGAAATTACCACAAAGTTGTTTAATTTCACTTTTGTACAACAAAATGATAATCCCTAGCATATTAAGGGAGACCAACTCACTCCCTTTTACCTGGAACTTTCCAGGTTTGAGCACTGACAGTCCTGCACTAGGTACGGGAAACCCCTCAGGCTCAGTCACTCTGTGTCCCAAGGGCCTGCCCTGCACCAAATTGTTCTCCTTATCTATGATTGTGTAACAAACTACTCCAAATCTGAGTGACTAAAAGCAATACCTATCTTATTATATGTAATGACTCCGTAGTCAGGAATTCCAGCAGGGTTTCTCTGGCTGATTTTGCTGCTCTATGTGACGTCACCTGAGGTCACTCTTGGCATTTGGCAGGCAGCTGGACCAGCTTGGAAGGTCCAGGGTGGCTTTCCTCCCATGCCTGGCTCATTAGTGGGGATTTCTGAAAGGCCGATCTCAGTTGAGACCGTCTCCCTCTCTGCGTAGTCTCTGGGCCGCCAAATATTCTTCTCAGCAGGGTAATTGATCTCCTCATGTGGTAGCTCAGGGCTCTGAAAGTGAGTTCCAACAGACAGGAAGTGAAAACTGATGGAAAGGAGATGGAAGCTGCCAGTGCCTGATAATCTGGGCCTGAAAACTGACACAGCATCCCTTCCACCTTATTCTGTTGGTAAAAGCGATCATAGAACCTGCCCAGATTCAAGGGAACAGGACACAGACGACACTTCCCAATACGAGGAGGCTAAAAAAGCTTGAGACCAACTTTAAACCAGGATACAAATAGTGCTTTAACGTAGTAATCCCAAGGTGCCAGTTAATATGGTAAAGCAAGTATTGTTTTTCTCATTTTGCATTTGGAAAAAAATTGAGCCTCAAAGAGATGGAATAATTTTTCTCAAGGTCACACAATAATAATATAGGTGAAAACCTAGTTTGTTCTAACTGAAAATTATGCTATTTATTTTGTGCCACATTGTCCATAGAGAAACGTTTTGTGGTATGTTTGCACATAGGAAACATCCGTGTATTGAGTCCGTGGGTGTATTATACATGCACAAAAAGGAATGTAGATAGAAACTCCCTCTGCCATGCTTGTGACAGAAAAAATGGCAGAATTTTCTGGCACATGTTTTTTTTTTTTTCTTTTCTTCTTCTTCTTATTTTATTTTATTTTATTTTATTTTTATTTTTTGAGACGGAGTCTCGCTCTGTCGCCCAGACTAGAGTGCAGTGGCGCGATCTCGGCTCACTGCAAGCTCCGCCTCCCGGGTTCACGCCATTCTCCTACCTCTCAGCCTTCCGAGTAGCTGGAACTACAGGTGCCCACCACCAAGTCTGGCTAATTTGTTTGCATTTTTAGTAGAGACGGGGTTTCACCGCGTTATCTGCCACATGTTTTAATTCTTCTTCTACCAAGTCACATTCATACGCTAAGTAGAGTTAGAATATTGGGTCATCTGGGTCTCATGAGTTATTAGGTTACTCATGAAGCCTGCCAAGGAGAATGCTGAGAGTTGCAACCGTCAGTCCTATGTCAATTAGATTCTGCTGTGCAAAACCATCCGAAAACATAGTTGCCTGGGCAATTTTCCTAGGCTCAGCAGGCTATCCTGATCTTGGCTGTGCTCACTCATGGGCCTGTGCTGAGCTGCTGCTTTGGCTAGGAACTGACTGGTTTAGGATGGCCTCATTCACATGCCTCCTAGTTGGCAGGCCACTTGCCAAGGGCTGGCTGATTGTTGGCTGGTAAGCCTTGCTCCTCTTCCACATCACTTCTTATTCTCCAGCAGGCAAAATCAGGTTTGTTCACTCAGATGCTGCTTGACTCACTTCAAGAGCAATAGTGTGCAAGGCTTCTCAGTATCTAGACTCAGAACTCACACAACATTGCTTCCGTTGCATTCTGTTGGCCAAAACAAGTTGCAAGACCAGCCAAGATTCAAGGTATAGGGAAATGGACATTAACTCTCTTGATTGGATGAACTGCAAAATCACACTGAGAGTCTGGATACAGAGAAGGGAATAATTGCAGCCATTTCTGTATTCTAACATAAGACCAATTTGTGGATGTCTTCCATACTATTTAGAACACAGCCAGATGTAGCCTCTCACAACTCTGATAAATTGACTTCAATGTAAAAACATGGGCTTTGTGAATTTAACTGAAAATCCTATCCAAATAATTCTTCTATAATGAAACCAGTAAATCCAAAGGACATTCTGAGGTACTTTTTATCATCACAATTCAACCATAGTTTCTTAACCTATTGTGGCCCATTGTGATGTCTACATATGTTAATGTTGCCCCGCAGGTTGTTTAAAAGTGACCCCCACTAGAAATCAAGTAAATCCTTTAGACTCACACATCAATATTCTGGAATAAGGTAGTGAAAGAGAAGGAGAAGCCATCTGATTTAAACTGTATAGCAAAAATGGAGTGAAAACTTAGATTTTCCAAGAGGTTAAAGAATGTTCTTTGCATCTTAACTGCTGCAGAATTCACATTTGTATGCAAACAGTGAATAATATCAATTAAGTACAGTTTAGTTGTCAAGTACTGTACTGAGCACTTAACATATTTCATGCCATTTAATTCTCACTCCAAATTTATGATTCAGAAACAAACATTAGCAAACCAATTATTCATGTAAGGATACTAAAACTTAGAATACATGGTAGATTGTGCAAGATTCCTTCGTGTTAATCAAGAGGTACAGTCAATTTCATGTCCCTTAAATCTTGGCTATGTGACTTGTGTTGGTCCATGGGCCATTACTAAATGTGATGCAGGCAGAGGACTAAAACACATTTGTGAATTGGGGCTTGCTCTCTTGCATACTTGAGACCCTGGGATCACCATGTTAATGAGATCAAACTATCCTGCTAGAAATGGGAGGCCATGTGGAAGAGATCCAAGGTGGACCAGCTGAGAGTCAACCAGCTCTTGGCTGATCACCTGTCAACTGCCAGACATGGGAGTGACCAAACATCCTCCAACTAACCTTTCAGCCATCCCATGCTATTGGGAGCAGAGCTGGAAGTCAAGCTCAGGTTATTACATTTTAAGTTTATATTCTTAATGAGAACACTGTGCTCACTTCTCACAAATGTATACTCTTCCTCAGAATATGTGTACTCTTCCTCAGAAACTAACAGCTGTTAAAGTATCTGTAAAGACAGCCCGGCATACAGCGAAACAGGTAGAAATTAGCCTTACCTATAAACCCCAAGTGCCTTCCGCACAACAAAGACCTATGGAGAAAGCCTCAGGGCAACAAAAATCCATGAAGATTTTAAATGAGGAGTGTTAAAATAAAACTGCAAGCGAATGGCGTGAACCCGGGAGGCGGAGCTTGCAGTGAGCTGAGATCGCGCCACTGCACTCCAGCCTGGGCGACAGAGCGAGACTCCCCTCAAAAAAATAAAATAAAATAAAATAAAATAAAATAAAATAAAATAAAATAAAATAAAATAAAATAAAGTATAAAATAAAATAAAATAAAATAAAATAAAATAAAATAAAATAAAATAAAACTGCGAATGGCAGGGATATGGACTGGGCAAAAGGGAAGCATAGAGGCAGGTGAACCCGAGGCTGAGGTCCAAGTCTGAATTCGTGAAGTCCTGAGTTGAGATAGTGATCATGAGATTGAGAGGTAGTCAGGAGCTGCTTGGAAGCTTTAGGAGAAGAATCTGCAGGACATGGTTGCTCAGTCTTGTGCCTCTCTAGGCAGTGCCTTCAAGCATTCTGCTTCAACTCCCATGGGAATTCTGAGTTATACAGATGCTAAGATTATTGATTTGAAAGTAGGGGGAGAGAGAGAGATGGAGAAATACAGATACAAAAACAAAGAGACAGAGAGACAGAGATTGAAATACAGAAGCAATGTAGTTCATATGAAAATCTTTCATCTGGGGTCAGAAAATCTGAGTGTTGACCTTTCTGTGACATCATTTACTTTGGAGCTTGAAGAAGTCACTTTACTATAACCCTCTGGCTTCACTTTCCATCTCTGTCCAGAGGGAGTTCTTTGAAGGATGGTGCTTGTTAAAGTTAAAAGTAATACTAAATGTAATATATTAGTGATTTCTAAAATAGTTTTCTCTATAAGCACTTCTCATGCCAGAGTAATTACAAGATCAGAAAAAGAAAAATGGAATTTACCAGAACTCTTTTTATTAGTTTCCCACACAGTGCCAACTCTTAGATTAATTAGCAATCCAGATCTTCTGCAGAGTCGTTTGGGAATTTAATCTGAATGTTAAGTAGCCTGATCTTAAGTGAACTGACATGCAGGAGAAATTTCTCTGTCCCAATAATATATTTACCAAGAGATTTAAAAGTGAATGATCTTACCATCATCTTATGCCCATTGAATCAAGTCACAGATTCCTGGTTTTAAATCCTAGGTTCATCTCTTAATAGTTGCATAATCTCGGTCAACCTACTTGACTACTCTGTGCTTCAGTCTCCTTATCTGTAAAATGGGGCTCTAATACCTATTTTATAGAATTTGCTATGTGAATGGAATGAATTCTTATATGCCTTGTGCGTGGCACATTGTAAGTGCTATGTTAAAAGGTTACCATTTACCATTACTGCTTGCTAGTGCCAACTGAAACCTCTTTCTTTCCCCTACAAACTTACTGTAAAATCAAGATAGAACCTTTATCATGGACATAATTTCTCTCTCCCCTTGGCTGATGCTTCTGGTCCTCTCTATGCCATCATAGCAGCAAAATACCAAGAGATGAGGGTTCAGCCTGATTATTATAGGAAAGCAATCTTCAATAAATCAGAAATTATTATGGCCAAGAACAATTTCATTAACAAAAGCAGAATGACTGGGACCACTTAAAGGTTTGTTTTGGTTGCTCCAGATCTTTGGTTTTCAAATATCTTTCAAGTATTTTTATTTTTAAATATGAGAATCTGTGAAACCCACCACATATTTTATGTTGAAGGAAGTCTAACCTTCCTGCATTATATTAGTCTACCCTTACTTGTAGATTAGACAAGGCCTAAGTAGATGAAATCCCTCTGGTGGCTGTAAAGCTGCTTGGTGGCAAAGCCACGAAGGTGATCAGAGGCTGGTTAGTTAGAAGCCAAACCTGAATGTGCAGAGTTTCAGAAGAAATGGCTGCAAGAGAGCTTTTCACATCATGGGACCACTCAATTCCATGACAGAAATTAGATGAATCAGGGAGTAGAAAGGGAATGACCAGTGAAAAGAATTATTGGTGGAGAGCCATGGGGTTGTGAGTCCCCCACCAACCTCCAGGCTGGTCACAGCACCTTTGATTGCTGCTTCTTTCCTCTGCTTGTAGTTTTCTCATTCTCCAGCCACTATCATCAGTGAAGGTGCGTCCAGTTCATGCCTGATTTGGGCACCCCACTCTGTTTGTTCAGATTCACACCATGTTCTTGGCACCCTTTACAATTGTCTCTAAACAAATGCAAAGCAGTCCTCAGTTCTGCTTACTTTTTCTTCTCTTGTGGGTGACCTCTCCCTCCACAAAGTCTGACAGCATTTCTTCAGAGTTTCCTAATTCCACTTCTTTCTGCCTTCTAACCACATATAATACCTTTTCTTTGATACAACACAATAGACGCCCACTCTAAATTTCCTTTTTGATCAATTCTTATCACTCAACACTTTCCACTTGCAAAATCTCTTCCACCGTAGCCTCTCCTGTATGTCTTAAATGTCACATATATATATATATATGTTTTTATGCAATGCAAATCCCTGTCAGACTAAGCCATGAGTACTCTTTATGAAATGAGTTGCCCAAATCCTTCCCAAGCAATTGTTGAATAATAGCTTTAATTTGAGGCAGCACATGGATGTCTGGGCATGTGTTGGGATGGTAAAGATGACAGACGAGGAAACAATTGGTCTATTATTTGGGGGATGACCTTGAAACACTATCCCAGGTAGAAAGCTCAGAATTCAGGGACAATATAAATGTACTGGACTCCAGGGGAAGGTGGACAGAGAGAGGAGATCCCTGAAAGGTAAAATCAGTACTTGAATAAAGATCTTCACTTATATCAGGATGATGCCGGATCTCAAAGTCTCTCCTTACATGGTCCACTACTGAGCTATTATTGACTCCTCCTCTTATCGCTGACTGTGAGTACAGCCAAGAGCCCCTTTCTAGCCATATGGGAAAAGGTAGGTCATTACTCCTAACCAAGAATGTGGAAGAGAATAGAAAAAATAAATAAACACAGAACAAAAACCAAGGTGAGCTTCCTTGAAGGTTAATTGAAACCTGTCTCCCAGGAGTCAAATAGCTATTATTGATTGAGCCCTGAGATTTGATGATATTTTGAGTTAACTTGATCCCAATAAAGATAGAAGCCTTGATCCCAGCTATCTTCAAATGCAATTGCACCTGGAAGGTACATTTTCTTTGGATGTTACCATCTTTTTCTGAGAACACTGTGTTGTCCAGATGTAATTTGGAGTCAAAGTCTCCATCAGTATTAAATCTGACTGGCCCAGACAGACAGCAATCTTGGACACTGAATCAATTAATCACTGGGTTTTAATGGAGAACTTCTTTTCCAGAGCTGAGGCCTAATGGAATCTTATGTAAGAAATTAAATAACACAGCTAGGTGAGGAGATGAATTTAAAAAGCAGAACAGAAGATACCTAGAAAATGTCTCTCAAAGTCCCTTCATCTCTCTTCCCTATTTCTCTAGGAATTCTTCCTGTGCCTACTAATCATGCCTAGGACGTGATTCCCTCCTCTACCCACAATTGCATCTACCTTGATTTTGAAATTAACCATTGACCATCTTTCCATTTTTAAAAAAAAAAATGCAAAATAAATTTCAAAATCTGTACTATGAATAGCAGCACTTAGAAATGGCCTTTATGACTGCATTCAATTTTCATAGCTACTTTTTAAAGACTAGCTATTCCTTTTATTCCCTTTTACTCATATTTCTTGTGCTGTGTTGATGCCTTACTGACTGTGGTAACTCTCTATTGCTGAGTGTGCTCTAGTTGGGTTTCAGGTCATGTAATGTTTATTATGTACAACATCGCCTGAGAAATTATCAGGCAAGGACATCAAAAAGGCCTGTGTTGCTATAGCAGCAAAGCTTTGCCAGTCCAGCCATCCACCCGTGATTCCTGGAGTGATAATGGGCTTAATAACATCAACACAAACTCAGGGTAGAGATCTGTCCCCCCTAATGGTGGGCCCCCTTATCATGTGCTTTGTTACCTAGGGGTTACCACCTTTTTCAATGATGAGTAGGGATGCTGAGGGTTGAATGATATGGGGCATGCAAAGCCTTTAGCACAGATTCACTCAATAACAATAGTAATGATAGCTTTCTTTGTGCCATATTCTATCCTTACTTTTCATGGATCATGTCAATATTCACAACAACAAAAGGAGGCGAGGTTGCTATCATTATCCCCATTCTATAGATGAGGAAGTTGAGGTTTGGTGTGGTCAAATGATTTGCCCTTGGCTACAAAGCTGGAAAGTAGTTTATTTCATTGTTACTGGGGAACTGCAGGGCCCCAGTTCGTGTAATATTTTGTCCTTCATCACATAATATCTCTATACCTCCTCACCCATTTCTGCTTTGTCCTCTCAAACCACATGGTCTTTAACTTTCATGTCATCTCTTTCTTCCTCAAGCTCTCCCTTCCCTCTCCCACTCCTCACTTCCAAATTATTTCCTTGGAGGGGTGATAGTAAAAATATCTAACACAATATTTAAGAGACAATGTTCATGCAAAGACCAATTAGGTTTGGAACACAAGCAAGGTCCTGAAAGACCCTGAAGCTCCAGAAATTCACACCTTAGCAGCTGCTTTGTTGGGGACATGGCTCCACGGAAGAGGGTGGATTGAGGATACGATTTAAATTTAGAGTTATTTGAGAATGTCCTTATATGAAATCACACACTTATGTAGTAAGAAGTTGGGCTAGAATTTGGGTCTAAATGTATCTGACTGATGATTATGTGCCAGATGACACCCGTTTGCATCATTTTGTAGAAGAGATCTGCTTTTCCAATCATTTTAAATAAAAAAATTATTTTGAATTGATTTTTCTACTAGTTAGAGAATACTAGAGTTGGAAGCAACTCTCAAATTTTTCCTATAGTAAGGTCACTTGGTTGACAGCCATTTGGTGTGGTTATTAAGAAACACCTTAGTGGTCAGGAGCTCACCACCTCAAAATATATCATATTCCACTGTCAGTAGCATGCATAATTTATTACAGACTATCATAATATGCTCAAAGCTGTTTCCCTATTATTTCCATCCACTCATCCTGGCAAACCAATAGAGACAGAATTCACTTCTTCCCATGATGCTCTTCATGATACTCTCCCAATTTGCCTTCTTGATGATATCAGGGCCCCCTTCCTCATCTTTTCCCTAGATAAGCATCAACACTGCCACTTTCCTTTATTGTGAACATCCATCTTCTCCTCCTCTGGACGTCCCTCTTAAAATGGTACTCCTAAAACTGAACAAAGCAGTGTCTCACCAGCATACAGAGTGTCAGGGTTTTCCTCCTGTGATCTTGTCCCTTTTCTTTCTCTAGGACCAAGTTTGATGACAAATGGACCACAACACCCTATGTTCACCTCTGTTAAAGTGTTTGATATTGTCACTACTTACTAATGTGATCTGTGTTTTACTTAATTGATTATAAACTCCTTGAGGCGAGCTCTTACCATAGGGGTTAGCACATAGCAATTATAGCTGAATGTTTTTCAAAATAATTTTTTGAAACAGAGTAAACCCCTTTGTTTACATCAGAAGATCTGTCTGAATTCACTCCTTAAAATCAGAAGCTAAAAACCAGATCATACCATAAGCATCCAAATTTTGAATGCTGCCGTCTGGATTGAGACCATCAGAACATTTGCTTGATGGAGGAATCCTGGTATTTCCTACTGAGGGTGTCTTATGAGGGTCATTAATTAAGGATCCCCAAATTTTTATTTTTTATTTAAGGACAATTTTAAATTCCCTTTAGGTTTAGATTCAATTAAAACTTTTTAATTTTTATATCTACTTTATTATCTTGCCCAGCCATTTTCTGCGTGTTTACTATACTCCCAAGTTCTTGCTTGTTTTTCATCATTTTGTCCTCCTGGAACAAATGCCAGTTGGGTTTCTTTCCTTCGGTACTCATTGTTTCCTCTTCAAAAGCACAATCTACTTGAATTTTGTTCTACGAGCAAGCTGGATCCAGGCTCCTCTGCCAACATGTGGGGAAGAATATGACCTTGAGTACTGAATAAATGCTATTTTCTAAAACCAACAGAATTAGCTGTAGAATGAGAACAAAAGGAGGAATGAAACCATCAGAGAGTTAGGCAGGCCAGTAACAGCAGCAGTTAGCATTTCTACAGTGCTGATGGTGTGCCAGGCACTCTTCTAAGCATTTTTCGTTTACTCATCTAATCTTCACAACAACTCAATGAGAGAAGCCAAAATATCATCCCCATTTTACAGACGAGGAAACAGAAGTTCAAAGGGGTTAAATAATTTACCCAAGATTACACAGATAGTCAGAAGTGGAGGCTGAAAACAAAATCTGAGCAGCTCTGGCACCAGAGGCTGTACTTCCTCTTAATAAGGCTATTTCAATGCTACCTGCTAGGTCTCTGCCTACATTTTCAGAAAGCATCTAGTCCTAATACCTATCCAGTCTCTTCTGCCTAGAGCAATGGACCCAGAAACATAATTCCATAGAAAGGAAACAAAGCTACCCTTAAGTCTTCTAAGAGAAGCCACTGTTAGACTCGTAGGAGCATTGGACTACAGTTGGGAGTCATTAATTCTAATCTCTATCCCTATATTCTATGTTTGAATATTTTGCCCAAAGTCTTAGATTAGAAGTTTGCTAACATCTCTTTCATTCCTAAAATGCTATTCTCAGAGAAATAAAAATAAGAATGTTAGGCCCTCTGAGGGTGCTAGTCATCATCTCTAGCCCTATGTCTCCCAATGTGTGAAACAGATGTGGTATTAAAACAATTACAGTCACTTAGTTAAAATGTTACTCACTTTTTATTCTTCATCAGTCACCCTGCTCGTGTCATAGGGGAAAGTCTCAATGTGGTGCTAGGATGTCTTCAACACCTCTCTAACACTTGCTAATCTCCCTTTATAACAGAGAAAGAGCAGACTCTAGATTGAGAACCTTTGGCAGACAATATTCATTGTAATGATTTTATGTTGCCTGCCAGGATAGATCTCCAGCAGACCTAAAACTCTGGCTTCATAAGGGCATGGTTTACCTGGGAGAAAGATCTTCCACCAGTGTCCCAAAGCACACATTTTCAGCTACGTGCACCTATTGGACAGGCAGGCAGGTAATGAGAGCATGAGAGCCTATAGAGTTGGTGGGAAGGGCTAGAAGGAGGAAAAAAAGATTTTTTGGCAAAGACTGATCCCTGAAGAACCTAATAAGACCCTCATCCTGATCATGTCTTTAGCAGTAGGACACCTTTGCGACTAGCAAAGACCAGAAAAGTGTGACCTTCCATAACAGAGGCTTTCTGTGCCTCTTTGCAAATCTGTGCATAGTAAAATGTATGCTTTATCAATGTTAAATAAGCCTTTATCTTTTGCTTACATCTTTCAGCTGATCTGTCCTGTTGTGACAACCATAGCATGTTTCCTTCCATTGATAGAAAATAATACTCATTCTTTATTTATGGATACAACAAAAGTTTTCCTGTAAATTTAGTTAATGTGTGTAAATTAAAAGACACAGTCTTTGTTATCATTAAATTTGCCATGTAGTGGTAAAGATAGATGTTGGTGATTTTCATCCAGTAAAGATGCAAGAGCCTCTGTCGGGTAGAAAAAACAAAACAAAAAAAACTCCTAAGGTGACTATTTGATTGTCCTGTGGGACATTAGCCAGTTTTGTGTCTAACCTAAACATCGCATTTCAGTATTCTTTGTCAAGTGCCACATAACCTGATTTTCTATTTGTCTTTGGAACTAGATTTTCATGCTATAGATGCCCTCATAATAGAGTTGAAAAAACTTGCTGACCAATTTTCTGTATTTTTAGGTGAACCACATTTTATATTTTTGAAAAGATTTCTTTGACAACACTAGACAAGTAAAATTCAACAAATATGTGTTGATTAGGTCCAGTGTGCCAGACACACAAATAGACATAATTTAAAATGGTAGCAAGCACGTTGAAGGAAAAAGTGGAAGTGAGATGAGCTCAGTTTTTATTTCAAAGTCAAAGAAAGTGAAAGAAAGGAAGTTAAAAATGTGTAAGTAATTCTCTATATGTGGTTCATAGACATATTAAAATTATGAAGGTAACGTGATTGGCTGAAATTCCATGGTGTGTGTATATTTCCCCTTACAGATGGATTCCTAGAGACTCAAGAATGCCAACCACCTACCTTAAGCTCATAATCCCTGAAGCTTCTCCACCATACAACCACTGCATTGACCTTCTGTAAGAAAAGACCCGGAGTCCTACCATGCCCATGGACAACTCTGCCATTGTTTCGGCCATGTGGTAGCATGCGGATGGAAAAACAAAGAGACAGGTGGCCTGGACAGAGAGGGTAGTTTCCCATGGGAGAGGCAGAGGCCACCTCTAAAAATGAAGACTGCAATGTTCCTTTGTGTTCTCTTAGTGGTGCAGAGCTAGGAAGGCCCAGGGAGCAATGTCCCATCAGGCCTCAAATTATTTTCACTATAGACAAATGGATAAGCTTGCAAGTGATTCTCAAACCTTCTTCTGCCTCCTCCGTGCTCACATGTGTAAGAAGAATCCATCAGGAATCTCTTTCTAACAACAGAGGTTGACTGCAGAAATTCTAGGGTGAGGGGAAAACTTAGGACATTGGGAAAAGCTGCCACACCCCAAGATGCTTATGTGTTCAAACTAAACTCTGAGAATCTCAGGCTGCACAGACCAAAGGACTAACAAGGGATAAAACATACACTGTCCCCCAAACATATTAGGAGAATGTTGACTTTTGTCACTGACACCTTCTTACCTTCTCTGTCAAGCCTTCCCACCACTATCTTGACACCCCTCCCATCTTAGAATTAGTGGCTTCACAAGAAAAACACATCCCAGTTAGTTATCACATTTGATTAAACACCTCACCCTGAAGTGTAAATATCTCAGTGACTCCTCCTTTTGCAGAGATATTTGCACCCTTTAGCTCTATACAGCCCTCTCAAACAGTGGAATTTAAGCTATCAGAAAAAGGCAGATAAGGTGGATATTTTGGGAAGGAGGACTTCCCCAAAGTCTGTTTCTCAAATGAAATCACTTTGGGACAATTATGACAGTGATTTATTAAAGTAAAAAGGCTATTACTTTGTTCTTGCCACATAAAATGTCTATGTTTGCTTAGCTTAGCTGATTTCCTGGTCTATCTGAAATACACTGACAGAATTCCATAGAAGAATGTTTGTCTTTTTTTTCCCCCCCTTCTTTTTTTATATTGCTTATACTAAGTTTCTTCCCCTTGGGAAGAAATTTTTTAAATACTTCACAGCTGCTTTGAAAACAGCTGTATAAATGTAAGACATTAATAAGGAAGACCAAAACATGTACCAGCGCAAACTAAGACCAAAGTTATTAAACCATAACCTAAAGGTAGTCAAAGTAAAATATACATACATATTGAGTTCAAAACATATGTGATTTAATTAAAAATCTAACTTGTGTTTAAAAAAGAATGGCAGGCAAAACAATAAGTCTGACACTTAAAAAATCATAAATCATTCACACACACACCACACACACATATATACACGCAATCATTTCCTGAACGCTTAAGCTAAAGCTGCCTGAATATGAAAATAGAGCAAGGACTTGAGCGCACAAAGCCTGTGAGTTGAAAATGACATTTTTATGAGAAGTTCTGTCTGCTTGCCTTGTACATAATTTATTCATAGCAATATCAATTAGTCATCTTGTCCCTATTCATGCAAAATGATTATCTACTTCTTCACAAGCAGTAGTGTGCAGATAACACACCAGCGGTTCCCTGGTGGCTGACTGTATCCATTTGTTTTCCATTCATTGCTGGGACAGGGGAATTACAAAGCTGCGTGTAGGAAATGCAGTATTTGTCCTCCACAAACTTCTTTATCTTTATTTGCCCCACTGTTGGCTATATTTTTTAGCCTACTGGCAGCCAAGGGTCACATGTCTATGAAGATAAATTTCATACTGAATCTGCTGTGAGCTGATGTCAGTGCAAATCTGTGCCAGGACAGATTCAAAATGATGGTGAAGAGGAAATTTCTGTATTTTATTTCTGTATATATTGTCCTGTTTTCCTGATCATGGAGCCAGGGAAGACTTGGAACCAGGGCCTATTTTTTCTGCCTTGCTCATCTCTCAGCAATGGATAAATAAACTCAGCCCTCCCTGTTGGCCAGACTTCAGTCTGATTTTCTGTGTGATGTCCTTAAATGCTCAAGCACCATGATCCAGCATCCTCACCTGCAGGCCTAGTTTTGTTCGTGCCTGGGGTGACTCAGGGTTAGAGCAATTGTGTTTCATCCAGGCTTTTGCTGCCAGTGAAGGCCGGGCTTGCTGTGTCCGCAGCGGTGCTTCCTGTCTGTTATCAGCCCAGTTGACATTTGATGTGTGTCCATTTCGTGTGTCCACTGGAAGCCAAATGGCATAGCTCGCAGATAACATTTTGCCCTGCTTTCCTCCCATTTCCAAATGAATTCAAGCTTTCTGTATGGATAAGCTCAGTTCGGAGTCTGGGGGGAATTCCAAAGTCAAGAATGTTCTGTTTGTGAAGTAATCCTAGTAACGTGTGGAATTTTCATAGTGATTTTTTTTTTTCTTGCAAAAGCTAAATGTTGAAGAAAAATGCAGGAAACTGGCAATTAGAATCCATCCCCTTCATAACAACGGCAGGATATCAGCTAGAAAATATGTCCTTTAACTGGTGTAATAATTGTCAGCAGTACAAACTTGGGAGTGGCCGTGGAATCCACAGACTGACCTAGGAGACGCTTGAGGTATGGTTCTATCGCCAAAGAGGTCGTGTGTCAAGGACTGGCTCATATGTTGGTGTTTGGAATTCCAAACATGACTTCTGATTAAATGCATGGCACAGGCAAAGATCTCAGGTTAAGCTCCACAACCCATAACATGCAAAATATAATCTACCTGCAGCAGTTACAAAATAAACAAAAACAGATATGATACAATAAGATAAAATTGATTCTTAAGCCAACAGGTCTGTTTGTAAACAATGAGTTTATTACGTCAATGACTGACTTTAGTGTCAGTATATATTCCTGCCTCTCTCTGTTTAGTATTCAATCAATCCAGCAAATGCTTAGTGAACACCTACTATGTGCCAGACACTATTCTAGGTGCAGTGAGCCAAACGGACAAAAATCACTGTCATGACAAAAGGAGAAACAGAGGGAGAGAGAAGACAGAGAGAGAGAGAAAATGAAGTACAATGTTCAAGTTCAAAGAAGAATATTAAAACAGAGAAGGGGTTTAGGAAATGTCAATAAATGTGCCATAGCAGTTTTAGATTTTAGCAGTGAGAAAGTATCATTTTAGTCAAATCCTGAAGCTGGTGAGGAAGTACTTGCCAAGTTTCAGTGGGAGCCAATGCCAGGCAGAGGCTACAGCAGGTGCAAAGGTCCTGAGGAAAGCTGCAACTGCTTTAGAACAAATGTGTGAACACTTATTGCCCCTACTTCCGAGGAAGATGTGAACTTTTTGATTAGAGGGACCCAGGGTTGGAAACACCCACACGATGAAAAATATTTTAGTTAACTTCTTCCCACCGTCTGGGTGACTACTGAGCTTATGTTGTTCTCTTAGAGACAATCAATCGGGCAGAAAGCTGGGGGATATTCATGTTCATCTCTTTCCTGTGTGCTCTAAAGTATGCACGAGACAGGATCTAGGAATGCATGTGATGATGTGATGGATAATCCTTTCATGAATCTGTAAGCATGTGTTTTTATATGTGTATTTTATAGTATCTTTTAAGGTACAGAAGTGTGGAAAAATTTTGTTGTGAAATGCAACATATATACAGAAAACAATGACATGGAGCTTAATGATTTCTCACAAAGCAAACACCCATGTTACCACTTGCCCAGGTCAAGAAACAGAATACGGCTGGCATCCCTGGTGCCCTTCTGAGTACCACCCCTTCCTTCCTTGTAAAGGTAAACCACCCTCTGACTTCAAAATAACTGCTTCTTTGCCCGTGGGTTTTAAAGAGAAAATGGTAAACGGACCCTCATGTACCCTAATTATCAATGACAGGCCAATCATGTATCACATCATCCTCATTCCTTCCCTTCAGCATTCCTATCCAGCTGAGTTATTTAAATTATGTACTTACTTTTAAGGAGGGATAGTCTACACGAAGCAAAATGCACAGATCTAAAGCCTACAGTTACATGAGTTTTACATGTATAAGTTATACATGTATACTTCATGCATGTATAAATTGATATAAACATTGAGCATTACAAATTTGTTTTGTATCTGTGTGAGCTCTCTTTGATAACTAGGAACTTGGAAGCACAGAGTAGACTTCAGTGTCCCTCTGTGTCCATGTGAAAATCCGGAAGCAGCTTAGCTAGCAGTCAGAGGCAGCCCCTGAAGCATGCTGCTACGACTCTTTCTAAGCCCTTTCTAAATGTAGACTGTTATCAGCTACCCACTGCTTGTCCCTTCCCCCTCCCTCCTTTTCCTTCTGTCGGCAAAATAGTTTGTTATGGATTGGTGATAAAAATCACTGTCCACTGAAAGACACATCAAGACCACCATCGTGGTAGGCCATCAAAGCATACCAGGCCACGTTATGCCACAGTGTGAAGAGGCCGTCTGTCAGGGGGTCACAGGCCATGTCCACCAACTCACTTCTCCTATTTCCCATGAATAAAAGTGGTTTGTCCCCAATCCAACCAGAAGGCTTGCTTCCTCGAACTTTCCCCAGTGACTGGAAATGTGCAGGGTGTGTGATGTGTAGGCTCAGGAGGTTAGCAGAGCCAGTGAGCTGAGCCTCTGGTTAATAACTCCCCTTGGTGACACATGCAGGTTTTCCCTGATGGTACGCAGTAGGATTCAGCTCTCCTTCTTTCGCTCCTACTTCCCTTCTTCTTACATCACTCATATGGCTTCCTCTGCTGCGTAATGGGTAATGGTGAGCCAGAAACACATTTTTGCCCTCTAGTTACAGGAAGCTTAGGAAGGCAAAACTGTCTTTATTTCACATTCCTCAAGAGGCCTTCTAACAAAATGTGCATATGCTGATTCTCAACACCTCTTTGCTAATAAACGGTGTTTGCAAAATGTGTCAGAATTTATACATGTTATAATTATATTCAGATGTGAACTGCATGTTTTCATACTCGCCAATATTTTATTAGTCCACATGTCTGCCTCAATTTATTTATTTTCACTATTTTTTTGACACAGAAACTCACTCTGTCATCCATGATGGAGTACAGTGGCACGATCTTGGCTCACTGTAGCTTCGACCTCCTAGGCTCAAGTGATCCTCCCACCTCAGCCTTCCCAGTAGCTGGGACTAGAGAAACATGCCACCACACCCAGCTAATTGTATTTTTTATAGAGACAGATTTTTGCCATGTTGCCCAGGCTAGTCTAGAACTCCTGGGCTCAAGTGATCTACACACTTTGGCCTCCCAAATTGCTGGGATTACAGGCATGAGCCACAGTGCCTAGCCTCCTGCCTCAGTTTAAAAACAAACAAACAAAGAAAATAAACTAAAAACTGAAGATATCCTAACTGATATCTTTAGTTTCACAGTATCACAGTATCCCTAACTGTGCTTAAATTTTGTGTGAATTTTTTTCACCCTTTAATTTTCTTGATGTGGTTTAGGTCAGTCAAACAGTATTCATTTTACCCAGAGGCCCATATAAAATTGTTCCTACAAGAAAACAAAAGTATGGTTTTCAAAGCTGGCCTAAGTTACTCACAGGTAAGAGTGATAAAATCCCATTAGACAATGACATATAAAGCTGCAAATATCACTGCATGTACATGCAGGTTTTCAGTGAGCCTACATAGAACTTAAAGCCTTTGATTAACAATCCACAGCTCCAAAACTCTCATACTAAATTTTCCACCTGCACCGCTTGGTGTTGGGGTGTTCCTTTCTATCAAATATTTTTTATAACAGGAAAATAAAATGAAAGATCCACAATAAAAATAGTTTCGATCAGCATTCCCAAGATTAGGAAATGCAGCCTTGATATGGTCCGTCCACATGGATGCCAGTTCAAGTACTGCTTCCCCGTCTCCACAATGCACATGAATCTCTGGGGATCTTGTGAAAATGCAGATTCTGATTCAGCAGGTCTGGGCGGTTCCCAATATTCTGTGTTTCCAACCAGCTTCCAGGTGTCGTGGATGCTGCTGGTCCATGGACCACACTTTGAGTAGTAAAGTGTTAAAGCAAGTTATCTCCCCATGCTAGAATTTTTCAGGTAGCAAACTGCAGTGGGAGGGAGGAAGTTGGAGAAGAAGGGGAGGGTCGGTTAGAGTAAAGGTGAATTGCTTTTTGTTTCCTGTAGTGACTTCTGCAGCCTTTCATGGGAAAGTGAATCCAAGGTATGGGATTCCTGTCTTTTAAGCACCGTCTCTCTGACATAAAGGGTCCCAAGTGAATTTTCAAAGACTTGCCCAGGGTTTTGCTTTCTTGACTCATGGAAATTAACTATGGTCTTGCCAGTTTATGCTTTGAGAAAGGCATCTCGCTTTATTTTTGTGGGAACCTGCATCCCATAATAACATTGGTTCTCAGTGGGAGGAAGATGAAAGCAAATTAACCCTTTAAATTACAGGGAGCAGGGAGCAGTAAATTCACCCTAGTCTGAGGCAGCATCTTTTTCTCCTTTTCATAAGGTACAGAGCTCCTTTTAAGGCAATGAAATATCTGCTGCAGGATGAACGCCAATAGGTCTTGCTTCTAGGAGATTTGACTCTCTCCATGTGGCTGTTATTGATCAAAATAAGGTAAGGTCTTGGAATATGAAAGAGTCCACTTACCAATCACAAGATAAAAAGGGAAAAGCACCTAATTTCTCTTCAGCACTTCACTTGTTCCAGACTCTCTACATATAGGACGCCATTTACGTTTCATTCTTTCTGTGTACAGCAGGTGCTATTCTTCCTTACTTCCTCATTGAGAAAATTGAGACCTACAGAGGTTAAGTTTATTGCCGTGATTCTACATTAATTATATGGCAGATCTTGGAATGTGAACTCAGAGCTCTCTGATTCCAGAAATATTGAAATTGTTTCCCTGTCTCTTTGGCTGAGAGCTTCCTGTTAATTTATAGGCAGAGCCATCTTTGTATGCTTTGCCTGGTACCCAGGACTTCAATCACAAATTGTTATACAACTAAATGAACACATTCATATCACCTACATCCCATGTGCCCCACACAGGGACGCATACTGCAAATTACATGTGCAGATCTTGATATATGCGGATTCGACCTTCTGCCCTCCTTAAAATCTCATTCAGTGGTTTTACTCTCTTTCAAAAGCTCAGAGGAGTTGGTTCCCTCTGCCCCTATACAAAATAAGAGCCCCGGTAAAAGGAGCTAGACAAAGTTCCCACTAATGTCAGTTCTCAGGTGCCCTAGTATTTTATGGGAGCTTTAATAGGTTTCCTTGAAGCAATGAAGAGAATGAAGGAGACTGTGGGTGGAAAGAGGTTTAACTAGGAAAAAAGCAGGACATGAGCCAAGAGCAGTGATATGTGCCTCAGTTATTAACATGCATGCCATAGGAGAGCCCCTGCCCTACCTGGACTCAACAGGAAAAACAATTTAAATTAAAAAAACAAGTCATGGTTCTATGATCCACAAGTATTAGAAAACACAGCATGGAATGTGTCTTCTGAATTAAGAAGTAAGGTCACCATCTCTGCTTTTCTTTTTCTTTTTTTTGGACACTAGTGTGAATTTCTCTCCTTGGAATCACTATGAACAGATGATGTTCATGTTCAATATGCAAGAAGCACACACATGCACACAGGTACATACCCATACATGAACAAACAGACACACAGAAACAACAGGAAGCAAGTGTCACCCCCCTCATAGAGAGGGATGAATCAGAATTCTCAGACAGTATTATGGTAATAATACTACAAAAAGATATTCCATGTCCTCATGTACTTGATTGCACTCTCCATACCCACTAAAAATGTGGCTCAAAATGATTGCAAGAAAGCGACTGTCTTAAAAACCTTGACATAATTTTCTAAATAAGTATTTGGATCTCCATAAGAACAGAGAACTCAGGCGTTTGAACTGTTCATTTGTAGAGTAAATTAAGTCTCATGAGATTTACTGTTACCTATCCTTTGGTCTGGTACTTAATAAAGCCTCAATTTCTATCTGTGGGATTTAGGAAAGAAAATCCAAGAAATGTTTGCTGTGAAAACCAAAGGAATAGGATAATTTGGGAAGAACTAGTGCTTACACAAAAAGAAAAATCTCAACACATTAAAGATCTCTTCTATTGTCCTACTGACACACTTATCGAAATAAACAGACTACAATGCTCTGCTGCATTGATAGAAATACCTCTTAACAATTCTTCTGTTACCTGTGTCTTCTTAGCATGGGGCATCTTCATACCACTTCCTCCTTCCTGTCTCTTCCAATTTCACCTACTGAAATATACTATGACTGTTTCGTTTTTGTTAACTTGGGACTGGAAATGGTGCTCCAGAAGTAGAAGCAACTGAGGGCATGTGGTTTCTAAGATCAGCATCCACTGGACGGGATGAAAATACCGAGCCAACCACATGGATGCCTGGGACATCAGGCTGCCCACACATAAAAGCTAACGATCAAAAAGACCTGTCGTTTGGTTAGAATGGAAGTTTGATCAGTGTAACTCCGGTTAAAATCTCAGAAAAGCAAAGACTGGGCCTTTTGGGTGAAGGTGGAGATGCTATCAGTCTGTTTTCTTTCTCTTGATGGGCAGCTCCACTTCCCTCCTCTCCTATCTTGTCTTGATTTGAGTGACTCTGCTCTGGAGATCTCCCCATCATGATCACTTTCCTAGAATTTCAGGAAGAATTTCTGCCACTTCAGGAGAGCATCGTTGTCTGTTTATTTTGATAAGTCTGTCACTGGGACAACAGAAAAGATAACCAATGTCTGAGATTTCTTTCTTACAAGGGCAATATCTCTTCCATTATGGATCCCAGTTCATTGGTTTTCAGGGCAAGTATTTCTTGGGTTTTCCTTCCTAAGTCTCACAAATCTATTTCCTCCAGAAAGCAAGATTTTTGAAGATAAGTATAAGAATCAGGAATTGTAAGACTGTTTTATTTTGCCTTGAATTTTAAACTTCTACGGGAGAGAATACACCGCGGGGTAGCTGGGAGTAGGGGGTCACTTAGCTCCTCCCAGAACCTCTTAAATCCACCCCAAGTAAACAAAACCTAAGTAAGTATTGTGTGCTTACAATGCGACCACAGCCTCAAGTCACTGGAAACTAGAACACATTTGACTGTATTGAGACAGTGAATTGGTTTTAGATAAACAACCCTGGGATAGGGGCTCTTGCTGTTCTGCCTTACCTCTGGAAGGGTAAAGGAACTGAAGGGACGAGAGGACAAACCCCAAGTAAGGGAACGAATGGGAAAGTATGGAAGCAATTATTACAAACTGAGATGAGCCAGGGAAGCAAGGACCGGAGAGCCCATCTTGGCTCATGAAAATGAGCAAACTCAGTATGACGTTGGAACTGCAATCCAGAAACAACAATCTCAACAATGCGACTGGAGTGTTATTCTAATTGAAATATATAAAGGTACATCGTCATCCTCCTCTTCAGCTCATTGTTCCAAAGCCATCTATTGCCCAACTGTGTTTGGTAGAGGAGGATTTGATTTAAGAAGACTCAGAAAAAATTTAAAAATTGTGTTTAAATGGAATATGGTGACAAGCTTTTTACGTGAGAGCATCAAATAAAAGAAAGCAGCTGAATTGCAACATAACCTGCATCCCCTTTCATTGAATGCATCTAAAATATTTTGAATTGTAAACATAGGATAAATATAATTTCTTCTAAAAATAGTTTTTGGGTCTTAGTTTTTAAGCCAGCACAAGTAAATTACCCTGTATAAAGGTTGAATGAACCCAAACTCTTGCTACCATCTTTAAACAGCATATACTATGTACTAAAGCTTTTCTGAAAGAAGAGCAGGTGAACTGCTAAGTTGGGATCCTACAACAGATAGACTCCCATCGAGATACCATTAGAGAAGCAGCAGCAGCAGCAATATTAAAAATCTCAGGAGAAAAATTGAATTAATTTCAGGCATACTTTCAAAAGTTAAGTGCTTTTGAAAATTTACTGATTCTCCAATTTCAAAATAATTCGTCCCAGTAAATAGGTAGATAAAACAGCATTCACAGCTAGCTCAAGTTTGAATGCATCCTAAAATAATAGAAGAATATATTATATAAATCCTTTGGTTTTCTAGAGCACTTTCACCCATATTTGTTCCTTTGTTCTTCAGAACTACTCAGTGATGTGTGTTCACGATGGAGGCAAAGCCTCCTTTTAAGAAATGCTATTCCATCTCTTCTAATGTCCTCAAATCATGTTTTCACCATAATGGATGATGCCTTCCTACGTGAGATATAGCAGAGGTAGAAATGCCCTGTCCCAGTGGCTCCCAAAATTTGTCTGTACTTCAGAATCACCTGGGAAACTTCAAAAAATATAATGTCTCTGTCCTGCCCCTAGAGACTGTGATTTATTGGTCTGGGTGTGGTTTGGAGTTGGAATTTTTAAAAGATCTGTAGGTACTTCTAATATACAGACAAGCTTAGGAGCCAACAGCCTAGACTCTTTGGATCTCCTTTTCCAGACTTGTAAAGAGCACGTGTGGGTGGAGTTGAAAGGGCTTGAAGGTGTGAGTAGTCATTAAAGAGGTTCCTGAAGTAGGTTCTGGAGAACTCTGGTCTTCTCCGAACCATGTGAGGAAACAAAAGGGGTTCTCTGATGAAATCAGTTTGGAAAACAATGTGAAAACTACATTGGTTGAATACATAACAATTGCCTTAATAAATGAATCAAACTATCAACCCAGAATCAAGAGTGCTGGCTCAAGTTCTGCCTCACCACCCACTAATTATGAATCACTGGATGTCATTTATCTCACCAGAGCTCAGTTTACGCATCTGTAAGGAAATGGGTTGACCAGATCTCCAGTGAGATGCCTCATACTTCTAACATTCCACAAGCCCTGAACCAGAAAACTTCTGAGATCCCATTTATTTTAGGATCCCAGGAGTCAAAGGTAACTAACGATCTTATCTAAGCCACTCAAGACTACAGTATGGGGGGTATGCTTAATTGGTCTAATTTGCAATGAATCATCATTAAGCCTCTAGGCAATGTAGCTGCAGACTGTGATTCTTCTCTCTAGTGGTTAAGACTCACTTTATTCCTGAAAGCTTTTTAAAATATTATCTTCCTTACTGTTGCAAATAAAGACAGCAGAGTCTCAGACAGGCTGATTCATAGTTACTGTTTCTCAGGCTCATAAGTACAGACGACAATCGACACAGGCCTTCTTGCCTTTAGCTTTCTTGCTGCCAGCAGACTGTCTGGACTTTGCCCGGGACAACACTGGGCATTAATGAATGCCGCATTCACTCCACTGGATATCCGAAGTGACTAATGCATGGAATATTTGGGCTGCCTTCAGTACATTCAATGTCCTCTTATGCCATCTACCCATTTTCCTCGTATTAGGCTGGAAACGAGAATAGCTCATAAAATACAGCAAGGCCAAATGGAATTTAGTGACAGGGTGGAGAGAAAGTCTAAAGGCCTGGTTGGTCCTGTACACCACCTATATACTGATGACTTGTCAGTAGAATAGTTTAGGTGAATTGTGTTTCCCCTGGGCTGATCCTTTCATGAAGTCTTGCAAATTATTAAAATACCTGTAAGTTAATTATTTATTTTGAGAAAAAAGTGCTGCCCTTGATGCCTCAAATCACCTCTTGACAAAGCATAACTCATGGGATAAATTCAGCCCATAGACTCTTTTTGTAAATAATGTTTTATTGGAATACAGCCACACTCATTTGTTTATGCTTTATCCATACCTGTTTTTGCTCTAAAATGGCAGAGTTGACTAGTTGCAACAGAGACTGTATGAACTGCAGAAGCTAAAATATTTATGATCTAACTGATCATTGTTTTAACTTTATATATGTCATTTGGTATAGACGTATTTTTTATTCACTTATTTCTTCCTTTCTTCATTCAATTAATTAATTATAGGTATTTAGTAATGAAAGCGATTAAGTAAATATTAAAGAAACAATACAATAAGAAACAACAAATTAAGTTTCTGTCCTTTTAAAATATACCTAAATATCAATAGTCATCTTGTTGCAATCATTCATCTACAAAATCTTTTAGAACTTCATTCTTACATTCTTATATGCTTGGCCTTCAGGGAAAAAAAAAGAATTATGTATGACCTGCTCATGTGCTCCACTGTATTACGCCAATCAAATAAAATATATATAAATGGTAAAAATCATTCAATCTAAAGCTAAAGACAACCATTATTTCTGGTCCTTCCTTTCTAGTCAATGTCATAAAACTAGAGTTGGCGATAAATCTAAGTTTTATAATATGCAGGAATCTTTCCTATTAAGCTTATCATAATAATATATGTATATATATGCAAATGCACATATAAACAACCCATAAACATGAATATTTGTGGTATATTTCTAAATGTTTCAACATGCTAGGTATTTTGCAATTTTTAGGATAACTCTTATCTTCTCTTAGGATGACTGTTGCCAGAATATGTTTTCTCTTTTTGTAGTCTTAGTGTGGACAAAACAAGTAAATGCAGGAGAGGTTTGGTCTGGGATTTCCTCACTTAAGGGCGGAGAAAAGATTCTAGTTGTAATTAAGTTTTAAGGCAGGTTGAAAACATATCCTTGTTCAACTAGCTCAATCCTGGGCTCTTCTATCCTGAAGCTGTGATGTACAATGAAACCAAAATATGGTTGATTTTGACTTTGAAGTAAACATTTATTTTCCTAGCACACAACAGCAAATCTGACACTTATGTGAAAAACAGAAGCCAGAACAAATTCAAAATAAACATGAGTTACTAACAGTTATAGATTAGGTAGTTCTGTTTCCACAAGTCCTTAGCAAGGAGGATGATCCACAAAGCATGTAATTACACTAACAACTAACATGATAGATTTCTTAGACTCAAGGCTATACAACAAAATAATAATAATAACAATACTTTTATCTCTGGGGCACTGCTTTTCTACTGTTGGGATCTAAAATTCCTAAGTCAATATCTTATTTATTTGCTGAGAACCAACCCTTTCACTTTTCTAAATTATCCCATATTAGGATTTCATGAACTAGTAGATCAGGTTACTACTGCTTATAGAAAGCTGCTGGAAAGAGCAAACTAAAGTGCTGGAATTTTAATGCCATATTTTAGTGGAGTAAATGCATGGTAGAAGAAGATTAATTAGGTTTAAGACAGAAGGAGAGTCCAATTTAATTTTGCCCCATTACTCAACATGCCTGGAAATTATACTTAGTGTGTGGGATTCTTCCCCCGAGGGGAATAGCAACAGAGCCTCCTTCCTACCCTGTCAAGCACGGGAAGCTGTGTAGTCTTTCTGTGCTCATCCTGTTCTATGCCCGCAGAGGTCTGTCTGTGCCAGGATGGCTTTGCAAGGCAGTGGAAATTCTTTTCTGGCACAAGATTTGCAAGATGTGGAATGGGCCTGTATGGTTAAGATACGTCAGCATGAAAATCCAGCTTTGACTGAAAAGTCTCAAAGAGGCTTAGGCTCCAATTCTGTGTCAGGAGGGAGAAGCAGAGAGAAATACAATGTCATATTCCAATTATTTCCAAGTAGTTTCTTGCCTTTGCAATTCTCATTTAGCCAAAGAAGAACTTCCAGAGCTGAATCAGGAAATGCTCCAGAAGAAACACTATGCCAAAAATGCACCTTGCTTCTTCCTCTCTCAAGTTCCATGTTTATTAGCCTTGGAAAAGCCCCCTTTTTACCTGCTGAAATTCTTTAAGCCCCAACACTAACTCATTAATCCTTCCTTAGTCCTTTTCAATATCTGTCCTCTAAATTCTTAGAGTATATAGCCTGTGCCACAGAACTTGGCAGTGAAACTCCACAGCTTTACACCTTGCAACCTGCAGACTTTGAAAGACAGAAGCGTAAGTCTGTGTGAGGTCAGACTCATCAACTGTGCCTACCAACAGAGGGCGTAGCAGTTGGAAAACTGGTCTTATGAACCAACCTCCTAGTATTTGCTAGAGGATATTCTAGGGTTTTGTAACTGTTCTTAGCCTGTCTCTCATAGAAGGGCACAAGCTTTTGAGACCCGGAAGTAGTCTTTGTTAATATCTCGATTGTGTTATGATCTACAATTTCACTTCTGGTCTCCTTTCCCTTCCAATGATTGTAAGTCCTCTAGGCTAACTATAGTGCCAGGTGTTACCCACAGGCACAGTTGCCCAGCTAGTCTGGAGAACCCTGGAAACACTATGGTTCCTTGACAATAAGATGCCTTAAATTTTAAGATAGACTATCAACCTAGTAATAATGAAAAATAACACTGCATTAAGTGTGCTGATTGATTATAAAATGAACTTCAATTTTTAAAATATTGTGGTGTTGTGTATGTGTGAGTTTTTTTGTTTGTTTGTTTTTTAATGGTCACCATAGAACTGATAAATAAGGCATATCAGGAACATCACCACCAAATCCAGTGGAACTTGGAACTGAGTTACTTTGATCACAGATGGACTTGTGCTCATGAGTCCCGAGGGTGGTAATAATTCCGCCGGCTGAAATATGAAGCCTTGTCTTAAGCTTTACAATGGACAATGGGGTTTTACTATTATTAATACTGCTTACCTATAAAGCTAGATTTTCTCTTTGAATCCTGACTTGATTTACTGAAATTTTGTGCCTTGTCAGTTTGCCATGATCTTGTTCTTTTTTCTCTACTGGTTCTGTATTTTCCTCTCATAGGATTAACAGAACTTATGCAAATGGGCAAGAGTCCCCAAAATATAAAAAGACTTTTACACAACCATCTCTAAAGATTTCATTGTATTTCATACTATAGTTCTATTACTTATTTACTTAATGTTTTTGTTGCTGGACATTTATAGTATATGCCCAAATATAAACAAAATGAAATAAAAATAGATTTCTCGTTTTTCAAAAAAGTGAATTTAAAAGAAAACAATGGTTTGGTCCATTTGACTCTATTTTTTAGCTGTTCATCAATAGTTTCACACTTGATTTGTTCCAGTTTTCTCTTTGAATAAATAACTACGTGGAATGTGTTTGTACTGCAAGGTTGTTGTTGTTATTGTTTGCATTTAGGCATAATTCCTTTGAAAACTTACTGAGAATTGAGACTACTAATTAAAAGTATATGAACATATTTAAGACCTTTTACAATTGTTTCTAAAATTCAAACCCCTGTAGGTTCCCATTAAAGTGTATATAAAAGTAGTAAGATGAGTCAGGTTATATTTTTCTAAGATTGTTTCTCAAGTTTTTTCTAAAATTTCCATTTATATGCAAGAATGTTCATAATATCTTAAAAATGTCGGCATTATGTGTATGATGGCCTCCTTGTCTTCCTGATTTTGATTATTTGTGCTTTCTTTTTTTTCCTTTTCTTAAAATTAATTTTCTAAATGTTTTAAAATTTCGTTTGTCATTTCAATGAACCAAATTTTGGCAATGTTTATCTTCTCTGCCCTATTTTTATCTTTTGTACTGCTTTATTTTACTTTGTGAAGGTTTAGTTACTCCTTGTAATGAATGCTAATATCGTTTGAATATTTGTCACTCCCACATTTCATGTTGAATTGTAATCCCTATTGTTGGAGGACGGGCCCGGTGGGAGTTGACTGGATCATGGGAGTGAAACCCACATGACTTAGTGCTCGTGATAATGAGCACTTAGTGTCCTCGTGATAATGAGATCTCCTGCGATCTGGTCATTTAAGTGTGTGGTGCTTTCTGATTTATCTTGCTCCTCCTCCTACCATGTAAGATACCTGCTCCACCATCACCTTCCACCACAATTGTAAGCTTCCTAAGGCCTCCCAAGAAGCAGATGGTGTGCTATGCTTCCTGTACAACCTGAAGAACTGTGAGCCAATTAAACCTCTTTGCTGAGAAATTACCCGGTTTCTGGTATTTCTTTATAGCAATGCAAGAACAGACTAATGCAAATACCTAGTTTGTGCATTTCAGCCTCTACTTTTTACTTTATTGATTTTTTCTTGCAATTCTATTAACTACTGAGCAAGATAATATGCTAAAATTCTGAGTGGTTATTTTTGGTTGATTTGTTCCTTCAATTCTGAAAGAGATGTGTTAAAAGTCTCTCATATGAATGTAGTTTTGCCTATATCTTCTTCTGATTCTCTTATTGTCCACTTCTTCTTGTGGTTCCATCAATTTTTGATGTATATGCTGTGAATCTCTATCATTAGGTGCATAGATAGTTAAAATCATTACATCTTCTTGTGAGTTGAAGTTGTTAACATTATAAAGTGACTATACCTTTTGCCTTAAATCTTTATGTTTAGTATTGCTGTTTCTACACCACCTTTCCTTTGTTTTACACTCAAATAGTATATATTTTTCCAAGCTTCTACTTCTGTTTTATTTTTCTGTTAGATCCAGGGGCGCATAGGATGTATACTACACAACTTCAGGGAACACCACCCTCATAAACTAGAACATGAATTCCCCACTTCCAGGGATTATGGATGTACTAGATTTCATGGGAATTTTCTTTAATCCAAACTAATATTCTTTACTTGTAATTATTCAGTGTATTTGCATTTCAAGTAGTCTCTTTTCATTTAAATGATTACTAATACATTTGTGTTTACAATATACCACCTTACTTTTTATTTTTCTCTGACTGTTCTACTGTATTTCCTCTCCTTCTTATAATATTTCAGTTTAAATGTTTTTATTCTAATTTTTAAATATTAATTTGAAAATCATACTTTACAAATTAAAACATTAATATACATCAAAGTTGAAAATTAATCAATACTTCAATTTTCCCTTAGAAAAGACAAGGTCCTTAGAACATTTCAACTCATTTTTTTCACATTCAAGTAAATCTCTTAATGTTGTTCTGCATTTAAATTCTCTCTTAATCTTTAATACCTTATTATCATGTTTAATTATTGTTATTTTGTATATTTTGTTAGACTTACCCACATATTCACTTTGTTCCCTCTTCTTCATTCCCTGTTCACTTTGGATCTTTTCTCTGGATTCAGCTTGATTCTGCCTCAGGAACATTCTTTACTAATTCTTTTAGTGTAGGTTTGCTGGTGGCAAATCCTCTCACTTTTTGTTTGTCTGAAAATAATCTAAATTTCTTCTTCACATGGAAGGTAATTTTCACTGGAGATAGATTTTCAGGATGACACTTACCATCTTCAGCACATTAAAGTCACCATGCCATTGCTACTGGCATTCACTGTTGCTATTAAGTCAGCCGTCAGTCATTTCTTTTAAAAAATCTGTTTTTCTTTTCTCTATTTTCAAGATTTTTCTCCTTCATTAGAATTCTGCAGTTTCATGAAAGAATGATTAGGTGTAAATGTCTTTTTATTTACCCTTCTAGAGATTTATTAGCTTTTTAAAAAAATCTCTAGATGCTGTCCTTAAAGAGTTCTAGAAATTTTTTATTTATTATCTATTCAAATATTATCTCTACATTAACCTCTTATTCTCTCCTTTACAGAATCAAATTAAAGGTATATTAGTTCATCTCAATCTATCATTTTTGCCTCTTGACCTTCTGTGTTCCATCCACTGTCTCTCCATGCAACATCCTGAATAATTTATTCTAAAACTTCTTGTAGTTCTAATTCTCTCTTGGATTGTGTCTAATATGCATTTAAACTCATACTTTAAACTTTAAAACTTTTAAGTATTATATTTTTATTTCTAGAAATAATACTTTTTAGTTTTTAAAAAGGAGTAACCAATGGGATAGAAATATTACTTCGAAAAATATGCTAGATCACTTCTTAAACTTTCCTATTCTCTGCAAACATTTTCAAATGTGGCTTTAAATCTTTAAATCCAGGAAACAAATTGTTCTCTAATGTGTCTAATAATTCTAGAATGTGACAATCTTGGCATTTGTTTTCTTTTCTTTCACTCTTCATTTTTATATTCAGTTTTCTGCTGGTCCTTGCTCACATTTCCTTGCTTCTGTAGGTACTTGGAATTATTTGACTTTGTGTTTCTCATTTTATTTGAAAATTATTTTTTAAAAGTATTTGGAGGCTATGGCAATGTTATCCTTCTTTAGTCAAGATGAGTATTATTTGTTTCATATACTAATTGTCACTACCAACGCTGGTACTACTCTAAATTAAAATTAACTGTGTGTATGTGTATGTGTGTGTGTGTTTTCTTTTTTTCTAAACAGGCACCAAGGAATTGCAAATTTGTTGGCAAATCCATCTAAGTTCCACCTTATTTCTTCTTCACTTCTGTTCTGATGGTACAATCCTTTAATGCCTCATTGAAATTGATGATTCCTCAGCCTTAGAAGGCTCTGAGTATAATTTATTTCTCTTTTTTTCTCCTCAAGGCTAAAGTTCCCAAAACCAATGTTCACATTTCTCAGTTTTGACCATTGTCTTTATGGTAGAATCAAACTTCGTTTTCTGTCTATCTTTTGAGTTGCATCTTTTTCTACAATTTCCATCTTATGAGTTATTTAACACTTCATATTAATCCTTTAAAAATATTTTATTCAGAATTTTAAAATTATTTTTAGCAGAGATATCAATATGAATAACCTAACTTTCGATAGAAGTACTCCAGTTAAGCTCTTCCCAAGTTAACAGTATTATTCCTTTTCTTCTTTCCAATAAGTATTCTTTGAAATAGCTTTTTATTTATCTTTTCTTAATAACTGTTCAAAAATGGAATAGATTGCTTCCTGAGTGAATGAACTATGAGTCATATAAAATAATCATTCCTTAACTGATAAGGTCTCAGAGAAATCATAAAAAAGGTTCGTATCATAAACAAAAGATTAAACTAAATGACTGATGAAATGCTGCCTAAATAAAAAAGTAGAGATTCTCTTTTCTACCTTAATATTGATTTCCAATAAACTATATTCTCTTTTCACACATTGTAAAAAGAAATAGAGAACCCATCACTTCTCTATTTCATTAATATTTCTATTTGATTTTACTTTTTATTTTGTCTTGAATAATTGCCCTATTTAAATTCTTTACATATAATTCTTCCTCTTAAACTAATTTGTAGATGAGGGATGGCTTTATGTATACATTTTAAATCTCTCATAACCCCCAACCACTATACTTATTCATTATTAGACCTCTGAAAACTGCTGCATTCTATTTGAGTTGAAAATATTTGTAGCAATGATTAAGGCATTGATTTTCTATGTGCTTCACACATATAATTTTATCTAATCTTCATAAAAACTCTATGACATATAAGTTGTTATAACTTTCATTTTATAAATGAGAAAATTAAGGAATAGGGAGCTAATGTATCCAGATCCAAAACAGAAAGTGGTAGAAACTGGGGTTTGGTTTCAGGATGTTCAGCTCCAGAACTCTCATTTTTAACCACTTCACTATACTACATTTTCAAAAGTGGTTGAGGTAATTGCTTAACTAGGATTTTGAAAATAATAATAAAAAAACAACGAAAAATGGTAAATAGCAGTTAAAGAGAGTCAGATCTTTTTGGCGATAGAACGGAAACATTCATTCCTTGTAGTCAATAACCTGTTCTGTGTGTGTGTGTCTGTGTTTGTGAGTGTGCATGATGGTGATGTTTTGTCTCTTTTTCTTTAATAATTTTTTCTTGTAAAATCATATTTTCTCATTCTATTATTCTTACTGTGCTGTGAAAATGGCCATGCAGGAAGGCCCTATGCCCATTCCTGGCTGCTGCAGCCCCACTTCCTCTCCCTCACTGTCTCCTGAATGACATTTTCTGTGCAGTTCCAGCAGTTCAGCGTGCTCTAACCTTGACAACACCTGCATCAAGAATGGAGGGTGTGTGCTGAGCCAGGCCCAAGCAGGCAGGCTTTGGCTATCAATGCTTCCTCTAGAAGCTGGGTTTTTTCTGGCTTATGTATTCTTTTCCATTTCTAGCCTCATTCCTCCTTGCCAGCCATCCCGCCCTCTATTCACATGTCATGTAAATCCTTCATTTTTGAGTAGAAAATGAGTGGAAGCTCACTATGGGTAACCTCTCATCCAAAATTATCAGCAGCCGTGCCCCATCACCAAGAGACACTTCAGAGCCCTGAACTGGGGACACAGTAGCAACTTTAACATGCAAATACTACATCATCCTTCAGAATTAGGATCTGGCAGATGCCTAAAGGAGTAAAGACCTATAGATATAGGAAAGCTCTGAGAAAGCAGACTAGCTCCTTCTGGATTTGGGACAGAAGGCACAAAGACTCAATGAGGAAGAGAAAAAGTATTGCTTGGATTCCAAAAGCATGTATTATTTTCTACCCCCTTGTATTATTCTTTCTCTCTCTCTCTCGTCTTTGTGAAGAATTAGAGGAGATTATAAGGGATGGTGAGGAGGGCAATATTATTATCACAATTATTTCTTCTTTTCTTTCTCCTGCAAAACTCAATGTAGCACCAGCTACATAATCTCATAAAACCATAGAATGACAGACTTGGTAGTTTCTTTAAAATGCATCTCGTTCAATCCTTCACTTGCCAGATGAGAAAAATCAACCCAGAGAAAATAATGACTTTGTCAATGTTACCTGACTTTCTTGTGGCAGCATAGATGTAAAAATCTAGCTCTTTAGACTTCAGGCCCAGCAGGTGCTTGGTAAAGTTCTGATACTAGAAGGATTAAGCACGTAAAGGATTGCAAGTCCTGAAATGCTGCCTCCTTCCCACAGTGACCATGGATGAGTGGCACTTTATTGGGCAAGTCATGGTGATTCTTTATGTCTACATGGTGATTCTTTACATCTCCATATCAATCCTTGAAATGGGTGACCAGGGGAGTGACCTACATGTCCTTCATCTTACTCCAATATAGTCTAGAAAAAGATCAACTCACCTAGAATTTGTTCACATGCCTCCTTCTCAGAGAGGCCTTGCCCAGGGACTCTTTATGAAAAAGAAGCGCCCCTTTCCCCACTCAGCACCCTTCTCCTCAACTCTCATTATTTGGCATATGCTGCTTAATTTTTCTCCATAGCACTATGTATCACCTGATGCATCACAGATTTGTTTATTGCTTGTTTCTTTCTCTCAAATATCAAAAGAACCAAAAGTGTGGAAGATGCTTGGGAAGAACTGAGAAAAATTCCCTACTAAAGACAGGGCTGTCTGGTGATAACTTAAGAGTGTCACAGAAAAACAAAATGGGTTCTTACGCAAAGTGAGTGGGAGTGAGGAAAGAAAAAGAGAATGAAGGTAAAGCCAAATGAAGGACTGAAAAATCGTGTGAGATAAAGGGCACTATCAGACTGCCTCACTACCAAAGATGTAAATGAGTGACCAAAAAAAAAAAAGTGAGACTTGGAAAGAGAACACTAAGCGGAGGCACCTGCATCAGTTATTTATTGCTGTGATAATAAATAACAGACATAACAAACCAGTCCCAAACTCTGGCTCAAAGCAATAAGATTTACGATTTACTGAGTTTTTGTGTCTATAGGTTGGTGATTTAGCCTGGGCTCTGCTGGGCCCATTCATATTTCAGGGATCTGTTAGCCATTGGCTGATTTAGGACAGCCTTGGCTAGACCCACTGGGATGATGTGGCTCTGTCCCCTCATGTCTCATCCTCCAGAAGGCTATTCAGGGCATAATGTCGTGGCTGCAACTTACAGGGATTGAGTGGGCAAGAGGAGACACACAAGACATCTCGGGGCTTAGGCAAAACTTGCACAGTGTAACCTCCACTATAGGCCCAGGCGTGTCACAAGGCCAGCCAATAATCTAAGAGTAGAGAAATAGACCCAGACCTCACCTCTTGATGGGAGGGGCTTCCAAATAGCATGGATAGAGCAGAGGCAAAGAATTGGGATCATAATTGCAATCTATCTTTGGTCTTATGGCATAGAGCAGGAGAATCTCTGACCCTCTCTAGCACCTCTCTCTGAAGGTGAGACTATTCCCCAAGGAAGATGGATTTTTAGGAAACTCTCTTTCTATATGTATATGTTCAAATATCTTTGTTTCATACATGTATATGACACAAATACACACACACACACACACACAATGTCACTTCCTTTAACACTGTCTTACAAACAGCTCGTTTCAATGTACTCTCCAAAGATGTTGAGTGAGGTAGGCTTCAAGCCCAGTAAAATGAGATCATAAGGAAAATGTAACTTGGGTCTATTTTGGCAGTGTCACCAAGATGACATGAGAGGCTGAAGTGTACATGGATGAAGAGCACTCCATCATCTCTCTACTTCAGTCTCCAGAACTTTTCTGGGGTCTTAAAGTATTTATTTTCCATTTTAGCTTACCCTTCTCCAACCTACAACTGCAGAAACAAGCCTATTTATTCATGTTAAAGACACTGTGACATTGTTGGACCAGAATCCCAGATGTCCTCTCAAACTTGAGACAGCAGGCCCAATAATTTCCCCCACCCCACTGAAGTGGCTGGCACCAGTGTGCACCCTGTGGGCCTCCATGTCCCTGGGACTACCTTTTAATCAGGCCAAAACCCTAAATAGGCCCCACCATCCAGCCACCAGCATCCCTCAGTAGCCTTCAGCTTGATATAGAGCTGGTCATTATTTAGAAAGGAAAAAAACTCGTGTAGGCCTCTCTGTCTTCTCTCTGCATGCTTATTATTGTAGGTGCAAAATAAAATATGAAAAAGGAAAACCAAAGGCTTGCTCATCCTCTATGACTCTACAGGGGAATTCCAATCACAGAGAGAACACCCTGTCCCTTCCTCCCACCTTTTCCACCCAGCAGAGGAGCAGGAACTGGCCTTGGGGAGGGAATCATTTTCCTGTTCCACTATCTGTAAGCACATTTTCCAGGTCAGTCCTGACTTTCCAATTTCAGAAATCCTCTACGTCCAGATGAGTCCCAGTATTGGACCAGCCTCACAATGGACTTCCCACTTCTCATAGGTAAAATGTTCATCTGCCTGAAAGGAAGTGGTAGGGAGAACACGCACACTGTTGGCCAACAAACAGAGCTGCGCTCATGGCAGTTTGGGTGGCAGGCAGTTATTTTCCATGGGCTGTTAAACAGGAAACCTCGCTGCAGTTAATGTAGCAGGAGAGTTTGGCTAGTCTCTTGAAATAAACTTTTGAGAGCCCTTAAGATAACTGTCGCTCACCTTCCAGACTCATTAATCATTGGCAAACTGAAGCTATCCAGTTAGGAGGAAATGAAGGGGGGGCTGTAGAATTCATGTCAAACAAATCACGCTCTTGAACTGGCACCAATCTCTAGAAACTACAGTGAGAGGCAAATTGTAAGCCAAGGTGCCAAGTTAAATCCTAGCACTGTGATTGTGTATGTGTGTGTGTGTGCATATGTGTGTGTGAGAGAGACAGAGATAGAAAGACAGAGAAACATGGAGTGTGTGTACTCTGTAGAAGTATAGAGAGTGTGTGTGTGCATGTGTGTGTGTGTGTGTGTGAGAGAGAGAGAGAGAGAGGAGGGAAAGAGAGAGGATTGAAGACTAAAGAAATAGCATGCCTCTGAGATCAAACACTTAAGACCTTAACTCTCAATTCGCTTTTCTTTACTCCCATCTCCAATGAGAATATATTACCCTGTCTGGGGGAAATAGAGTGAAAAGGTGGGAGAGACGCAAAAAGAAATAAAGCTAGAGTCCTGTGTTCCTGACTTCCTTAGAGAGCAAGGTAGATCTTGAAGGACTTCATTTTTCTCCATTAACTTTTATGAAGCCTGACTTGGTTGTAATGTTTTGTAAATGCCAACCAGTTTCCAGCCAGGCTTTTCCAAGTGCGTCTAATTGCCCACTTTATCACAGGCGCTATCAGGTAAATGGTGTTCCACCTCCGCTGGGCCTGCCTGAGGTTGACACTCAGGACTTGTCAGGCAATGGATCACAGAGCCGGCATGAGGGCCCTTTGCCCGGCATTCCTGCATGGGGGTGACAGTAAATTATGACATCTGCCAGGAAGATCAGAACACGGCTGTGCTACCGGATGCACCTAAGCTACACAACTAGGAAGGCTTTTAGGATGTGACTAGAGATGTGTCTGAGAGCTCTTAAAGGGCCAAAGAGCCTCTTTCCCCAGCAACAGTGCAGCAGAGATGATCCCTGAACATTTACTTTTCCCTTTGATGATGCTTAATGACCTATTTTTATGTTTGAGTGAATAATGCTGCCTGGCAGTTGTAAGGGCTCCAGAGTTTAAGTTGCACTTATATCCATCCTCCCAAGATCCTCAGAACCACCCAGAGGAACAGTCAGCATCATGCCCATCACCCAGGATAAAAAAAAAAACAAAACGGAGATTGCAGCAGGTTGAGTGATTTGGCTTGGGTCAAAAAGGACATGATAGTGCTGTGGCTAGGCCTCAAACCTAGATCTCAAACCCCAAAATACGTGTTGTTCACTTTACCAAGATTTTTGCCTCCAAAAATGTTACTGCTTATTGTAGCTTTGGGAGTATGCATTGTATTGGACATGTATAGATTCTATCTTACATCTTCACAAGACTGACATTGAAGCTTAATATCAAAACAAAAACAAATATTTTAAACAAGAACAAGAAAGCACACCAAAAATCAAGAGGCAAAAATGAAATAATCTCGTTTCAGTGAATTGTCACACACAAAAATTGTCAGCCTATGAGTTTGGAAAGAGAAAAGGAGGTAGGTTCATAGGCATGAATACCATACATGCTGATCTAAAATGGCTAAACAACACTATTTGGTTATAACACAAATTGCTCATTGGAGGCCTGAGGCTCAACATACAAGATCGTATGCCTGGCACCCTGACTTAAAAATGAGAGACAGGCTTTTGACTTATCAACTCTACACAAAAAGTGGATGATGCAAAGGCACCACATTTGGATTCATTCCCTTCATGATGACTTATTTGTTGATGACCCTGAGCAAGTCATCTAACTTCCCTGGGCATAATTTTCTCATCTTAAAATGTGGATAAAACTACTTAGTTTGTAGAACTATAGTAAGGACTAAATGAGATACTGGATACTTAAACACTTTGTAAATTTTACAGTAAAATTATTTTCAGTTCAAATCACCTGGTATTTACTGAAATATGTGCCATGCCCTTGGGGATTAAAGACGAAAGTGTCAGTACTGATTTTATTCCGCATTCAGCCATCATTTATTGAGCACTTGGTATATGCAAGGTGCTCTAATAACAACACTGGGATGCTCTAAATAGAATACTACATGATTATGGACAGTAGGAGTTAAGTTGGTCAAGGTCAAAGCTACTGCAGATGTATGGATAGGTCTGTATTTCTTTCTTCCAAAATTTATTGAATAGCCACTGGCTATAAGAAATTTATAACATAATGTCTGATGTATGGTGTGTATGTGTATATGCACACAAATACAAATAAACAGATTATATTACATTGTGAAATATGTCATGACAAAATAATTTTATGAGCCTATTTAAAGGATAAAATTTTCTGAAAAAGAAGTTCCAGAAATTTTAATATAGGCGTTTTGTTCTACACTTGGAACTATTTATACACAAATGCCAAATATTTCCTAATAATAGTTCAGCATATAATGGCTCAGATAATGTTTTTCCTCCCTGTAGATTTGGGCAATATTGAAGAGAAGTAAATAAATGGATACACTTAATTTAAGTGACCAGGGAATGGAAAAGCTGACAAGTCATTGTAAGCTTGTATGACTGGTAGAATGAGGTTGGTTCACCACAATTAGAAGCCATAAGAATCCTAGCAGAAAAATATGAATGGATGTGGCATCTTCTAGCCTTTCTTGAGTCACAGTCAATATTTCAAAACACTAATAAAAAACCACTTCAAATACCTAGTGAAGACTTTGAAATACTGTGTGTGTGTGTGTGTGTGTGTGTGTGTGTTTTAAAGATTAAGTGATTTCCTTGCCATTCACTCTCAAGTTGCAATCCTGAGGTACATAACTACCACCCCCTGTCTCCCTTCTATCAGCTAAACCTTCCCCCAAAGAATTATTACTACCTATAAGATGTGTAGTAAATATATTGTCAATGCTGAAAACTGGTGTAGCTCAAGTAGAAGTGTGAATATAGTTAATATGCAGTATGTGTTTTTTTGGTATGTTTGTTTGTTTTGTTTTTTTGAGACAGAGTCTCTCTCTGTTGCCCGGGCTGGAGTGCTGTGGCCAGGTCTCAGCTCACTGCAAGCTCCGCCTCCCGGGTTTACCATTCTCCTGCCTCAGCCTCCCAAGTAGCTGGGACTACAGGCGCCCGCCAGCTCGCCCGGCTAGCTTTTTGTATTTTTTAGAGACGGGGTTTCACCGTGTTAGCCAGGATGATCTCGATCTCCTGACCTCGTGATCCGCCCGTCTCGGCCTCCCAAAGTGCTGGGATTACAGGCTTGAGCCACCGCGCCCGGCCAATATGCAATATGTTTTATACTCTATTGTAAACACTTGTTTGAAGTTCTACTAAACAAATGCGTGTCTGGTTCTCAGTTAAGATACATTGCGGACATTATTTTCATGCTAAAGCACAGGCTCCTGCAAATCTTGTCACTCAGGAGGCTGGTGTTTCATTGAAAATATTCCACCCCAATCCACAACTGCTCATGTCCTTCATTGCAGTTAACACATGACGAAAAACACAATGGCATGACCAGAATGGAGGCTTTAGTTTTTCAAGTGGTTTGAAAAACATTGTCCTTTGATTCTTTTATGAGGGTTCCATCGTTTCTTGGGGTTTCCCAACTGCTTTTTGATCACTGTCCCCGCCAGCTGCGCTTCCCAGACAGAAACTGGGATACTTGACAGTGGTTGTGGTAAATTAATAAGGGGGAAAAAATAAACAGAAGGCCCTTTTCCCATATTTTCTTTTTTTTTTTTTTTAACTTTGCAGATCTGTTCACTCTAGAGTTAATTTGGAGCTTGCAGTGCAGGAACCCTGTCTGGCTTCAGTCATTTATCATTCTCTTCTGATGTTGTTTCTTCCTTAGAGAGTCCACAAGTGAGACTCACAGCAGGCAAGTGAATGGATGGTCCTCTCTCCAGGTTCCCACATTTTTCCAGGACATCTGGCTGGCTGGATGCAAAGACAAAGCAAAACTTTCTAGGATTTGTACAGTCCAGTCCCGTAGGTTTAATACCATCTAAATTAATAGTAGGCAAAGTCTTTCTATAAATAGCTGTATAGTAAACATTTTTGGCTTTGCAGGCCATATGGTCTCTGTCACAGATACTCTACTCCACCTTTGTAGTATAAAAGTAGCCATAGATAATACATCAACAAATGAGTGTGGCTGTGTTCCAATAAAGCTTCATTTATGGACACTAAAATTTAATTTTCACATGTCATAATTTTTTTTTGTTTTGATTTTTTTTCAACCATTTAAACATGAAAAACATTCACACAGCCGTAAGACAACAGACAGTGATTAGATTTGGCCCACATGCAAGGGTTAGCTAACCTCTGGTCTAAATGCTCAGATCTTCAAATTTATGTATGGAGCCAATACCTAACATTTGGATCTCACAATTGATTCCTGATATCTCTATTTGTCCCTCAAAAACCTTCAGTGTCCAACATTCTCTTCTCTAACTGCTTTTTTTGGTCTACATCTTCCCCATCTGAGAAAAATACTTCCATGTCTTTCATAGTCATTATAGCTAGAAAACTGCTAACTATGCTTGAGGGATCTTTTCTTATACTCCACATCTAATTTATCACTGAATTCTATGGATTCTCTTCCCAAAACAAACTTGAAATCTATTTATTTCTCTTCATTCAAGTAATAGATAAGAGTAGTTTATATCACATGATAAAATTATTTTGTCATGACGTATATCTCGATCCAAGTAATAGATAAACTACCCTTATCTATTACTTGGAATCCTGTAAAAAATGTCCAGTTGCAATTTCCCCTTTTCTGTCGCGCGTGTGTGTGTGTGTGTGTGTGTGTGTGTGATGGAGTTTTGCTCTTGTCACCCAGGCTGGAGTGCAATGGCGCCATCTTGGCTCACTGCAACCTCTGCCTCCCAGGTTCCATTCTCTTGCCTCAGCCTCCTGAGTAGCTGGGATTACAGGCTCCTGCCACCACGCCTGGCTAGTTTTTTTTAATTATTATTATTTTTAGTAGAGACGGAGTTTTGCCATGTTGGTCAGACTGATCTCCAACTCCTGATCTCTGGTGATCTGCCTGCCTTGGCCTCCCAAAGTGTTAGGATTACAGGAGTGGGCCACCGCACCTGGCCCTTTTCTGTCTTTTCTATTAGCCAAATCGTTGCAAAATAAGTTACTGTCATTGGTTCCGAGATGAAACTGTGCGATCAATACAGACAAAATGTGTATAATAAAATAGAAGTCTCCACTCTGGCCTTCTCTTGGTGCATTTTGCCATGTAGCGTCTGAAGTGAACATGCTAAAGCTTTAGTCACATAATCACTCTGATGACTTCCCTTTCTCCCTGACCCCAAAATAATCCAGACTCCTAGTTACGTCCTACAAGATTCCACGTGAGATGAACTCCACTTTCATATCCATCTCCTCACCACCCGAGACTGCTCCCACCCTTACTCACTGTACTTCTACCCATGCAGGCTTCCTTCTGTCCCTGCTGTAGAAGTCACTCTTTCCTCGGTCAGTGCCTTCTGCTCTCTCTTTTCTCTGACTGGGAGGTCTTTCCCCAGTTCCTGGCATGGCTGATTCATTCTCATCCTTTAAAATGAAACCCAATTGTTACTTTTCTTACACACTCTATCCAAAAGAGTCATCTTTGTCTTCACCCTGATAAATTTCTTTAGGGGATATGCCCCAATATTTAACAGCTTTGACTGTCCCTTTTTAAAGCCAGTTTATTATCTGTCTTCCATGTAGAATGTCAATGATATTGAGTGTCTGTTGGATTCACTGTATCCGAAGGCCCAGTCTAGCACTGAGTAGCTACCTAATAAGTATTGAATAAATTGCTAATAAATGCATCTATCAATTAAAAGTTTTAGATCAATGTTCTGGCATAATTTTTTAAATGTATGCAGAGTTTCTGTTGAAATATAAATTATACTCAGAGAAATGCATCAATCATAGCACTCTTTATTTTAGTTTTACAGCTTTGTTGCATTTTTCAATTTTCTACAAAAAAGTGAATTACTTTTGTTATTAGAAGTAACAGAAATTTAAGTATTAATAAAATGAAACTCAAGGAAATGCCATCCTACTAAAATTTTTGTCTAATTTTCTAAATTGCATCCTTGAAATCTGCATGATTACACTGGAATATGGAAAAGTTCCGTGTCTAAGATAAATACGGAAAAGGTGATATGCCTCAGAATGTTGGCATTGAAAAAAACTGTTAAAGACCAATTTATCCTTCAAATGGAGCTCTGGAGGAGTTCGTGGGGGTTGGTTGAATAATTAAAACATCATTTAATTTGAAAGATTATTAAGTGACAGAGGTGATAAAATGTGCATGGATGGGGGCTGTGGCATGGGTTGAAATCCTAACCCTGTCTTTGTGGCTTGCAGAATGTCACCTCTGAGTCTCAACTTCCTTCTCTGTAAAATGGAGCTCCAAAGTAACTTATCAGTGGGGTATTCTAAGACTTGGAAATATTTATAAGGACCTGGTAGAGAATATAACACAACCTGATATTTAAAAACAAAGTATCAACCTATGTGTCCTAAGTATTATTTTTAAAGGAAGAAATTTCACAATGTTGAAATGTTTTGTATGTTTGCAAAAATAATAAATAGATAAATATAAATGTAGCTTGAGAAAGATCTTGGCTATCACCAAGTTTCTAAGAAAAGGATTTTTTTCACTACGTTCGGAATCCTTGCTAAACGCGTAAGCCAATATTTACATTATGCTGCAATAACCAACAGCTTCCAAACCCCAGCAGCTCTGAGCTACAAAGGTTTATATCGGTTACTTTCTTCTTTGCCTTATATTTGGGCTATAGAAGCTGCACATTAACTACAAATCTGCTTGATATATACTCTTCATCCCAGAATCCAAGTTGTAGAATCGGCCCTTCTTAGGGACATACCCTTCTCATAGCAAAAGAAAAATGAAGATGATGGAATCATAAATGACTTACAACTACAGATATGGCATGCATTACTTTGGTCACATTCCACTGATGAAAGCAAGTCACACGGGCAGAGTGATCTTATTGAGCTAAGGAAGTCCTCCCTCCAAGGGAAATCACTACAATTTGCAAGGCAGCAAGTTGAGGGTTATACTTTTCTCACAAGAGGAGACTGAATAATGGGTATGATACAACAATAGACCACAATAACCTGGTTCCTTTTGCTTCTAAAATTAAAGGGGGAAAAAGAATATTCTCTAGAGTTATGTATAGACTGATTCCTCCATGTGAAATAAACCAATGTTTAAAAATAAAACCTTGCTTTGCAGAACGAACGGGTTGAGATGTTTAGCATAATGGAAAATGCTGATTTTTTAAGTAGCAATTTAAATAGCACAGTCTGGGAATACAGTTTCCAATGATTGATATGGTTTTAATAGGGCCGGTCAAAGAGGTGGATTTAGTGTTAGACTGATGCGTCTGGGAAACGCTGATCATCATTCTCCTTAGACAGCAACCAGCTCTCAGAACTGCGGTCAGCATGATTACATTGAGCCCTGGGCTAAGGCATTTTCAGTCTCCTTTATTCAAACCACAATATATTGATTAAATATTTGCTTAGGGTTTATTCGATTTGGTCTACCCAGAGTTGTCTATATTAATAGCCATCAGATTAAATTTATCTTTTCATGCACTCAGTCATCAGTAAACCATGGAAAATTCCTCTTGCCCCCTATATTACTTGCTTTGCCACCATAGAAATCAGATAACGTATTTCAGCTCCACAAGTGGTACCTGTGTTATGGGTCCACATTTGAGGCTGACTTTATACCACTTAGAAAGAAATGAAACAAGCAAAAGGGTACAAAGTTTCAGTTATCAATATTGACAATTGGTGTAATTGAAGTCGAAGTATAAATATAGTCAATATGCAGTATGTTTTATCTCAGGATTAATAAGTTCTGGAGATTTCTTGTAGAGCATGGTGACTCCTGTTAAAAATAATGTATACTTTGCCTGAAAATTGCTAAAAAAAAAAAAAAAAAAAAAAAAAAAAAGTATTTGAGGGAATGAATATGTTAGTTTGACTTAATCATTTTACTATGTACACATGTATCAAAACATCAAACATCACATTGTATACAATACATGTATAATTTTTTATTTGTTAAATATATCTCAATAAAATGGGGGTAGGGGAAGAGAGTACGAAACAAAATGAGTTTTCTTATTCTCATTTTGAAATAAAGAAACTGACATTCTAGGAGCAAAGCCTTGTCTTCTAACCCTGAGTTCGTAACAAGAAGACAAGAAAGCTGCCCTGTCTTCACAAAGACCAGCGTACCAGTATCACTTGGTGTTTCAGTTTCCATGGAATTCCATAGTGGTGGAAATTTAAACAGTTTTATTACAGAAAAGTAACACCTTTTTCAAAGAAAAGAATTAGTCAAGACAGTTTTTCCCTCAGAGAGTCAATTTGTGATATTTTACGTATTTGTGTGTGTCCGTACATAGTTCCTGACTTATAACTCCCATAACCCTTGCCATGGTCTTTCATTATAATATTGGGGCACTTTAGGCCTCAGGAAACAAAATCTCTCCCTCACTCTCTTTCTCTCTGACTTTCTTCTGTCCCCCCTTCATCAGCGCAAGGCAGGACGCTAATCTGATTGTGAGTCAAAAGACCCTCGTTCCAGCCAGAGTTCTGCCCCAGACCCTAGAGGAAGGAATGCTACCCAAAGAGGCCAAGAAAGTGTGAACAGACAGGCTTTGCTGGGTTTAAATCATGCACTTTTTGTCCAATCATGTTTCTACAGTGTCGTCAGTTATGCTTATGTAATAAAGCCTCCATAAGAACCCAAAAGGACAGGGTTCTGAGAGCTTCTGGATGGCTGGACAAGGGTGGCTGCCCAGGGAGGACATGGAAGCTCTACACCCCTCTCCCCTACCTCTCCTTACTCATCTCTTCATCTGTGTCCTTTGTAATGTTGTTTATAATAAACCAGTAAATCTGTTTCCCTGAGTTCTGTGAGCTTCTCTAACAAATTAATCCAACCCAAAGAGAGGGTTGTGGGAACTTCAACTTGAAATCAGCCAGTCAGAAGTCCCAAAGGCCTAGACATGAAACTGATGTCTAAAGAGGTGGGGGGCAGATAAAAAGGAACGAGATCATGTTTTTTGCACGGACATGAATGGTGCTGGAAGCCATTATCCTCAGCAAACTAACTCAGGAACAGAAAAACAAACACTGCATGCTCTCACTTATGAGTGGGAACAATGAGAACACATGGACAGGGGACTGGGGGAACAACACACACTGGGGCCTGTCAGGGGGTGGGGAAATATTTTTCCTAAATATTTTCCTATTTAGGGAAAATAGCTAATGCCTGCTAGGCTTAATACCTGGATGATGGGTTGATAGGTACTGCAAGCCACCATTGCACACATTTACCTATGCAACAAACCTACACATCCTATACATGTACTTTGCAACTTAAACATAAAAATTTTCGAAAAGAGTTGGAGGCAGGCAGTCTTGGAGACAGAGCCCCCATTCTGTGGGATCTGATGTTATGTCTAGGTAGATAGCATCGGAATTGAACTGGGGACACCCAGCTGGTGTCCGCTGCTTGGCGTGTGGGGAAATAAAAATCCACATCTTTGGTTACAGAAGTCTTCTATGTTGATGATTGCTGTGGTGATGTGAAATCAGAGAAATTACACAGTTCAAGAAAGTCTTTCCTGAAAAACAATCTTAAATTATTTTTATTGTTATTGATATTGTTGGTTTTCAAGTACTGTACTTGTGTGGATAACGCCATTGACTTAGGCCACGCTGGTTCAAAACCTTAATTAAAAAGGGGCAATTATTTAAACAGATGATTGAGAAATAACTGATTTCTTAATAAGGTTTAATAGTGGTTTACTGGCAAATTAATGATTCACTTCAATAAAAAAATCCAAGTCAGTCGTGCGTGTGGATATAAAGTATAATGACAGGAAATGGTAAAATGAACTTTACACAGAGTATGCACTTTCAGGCTAGAACAAGAATAAAGGCATGAAAATACATGTGGAATGTTTGTCTTCAAAAAAATTTTACTTTGCATGCATTCCGTGTGAAGTAATTAAATGCACACGGAAAAGAAGATATCAAAACTACACGTAAAAACTAAAGAACTGTCTCTCTCCCTGTCTCCCCATCACTGAACTGCCTTCCCTTAGAATCTCCAGTTTCTCATGGAGACTTCCAGCAATAAGCCAATATGTTAATGTAAGTTAGTGCTTTTATATCAGCTAAAGAGTGCTAAAAGAGAGTAGGAAGTAGATACACTTTTTTTATACTTTTCCATTTTTCCAAGTGTTACCATCAAGGTCTAGGAAGAGGATGATCAAGAATAAGAAGGAAAAAAAACAATACACCTTAAAACACTGAGAAGTATCCCAAAGAAATTCTGGGTCTCTTGGCACAATAATTAATATTTTGATTTTTTAAATGTTTTAGCAGGGATGAATTTAAGCTTGTCCATTCATAGAAGGAAATTTATTGAGCACTAAACATGTATCAGGTGCTGAGGATGTAAAAGTAAGCAACATAAATATATAATCCCTAGGGCCGCAGATTTCCCCAGAGTTAAACTAGCCAACCATTACATGATGAATAATTTATATTCTAAAAGATGTTGAATAACCATTCATACAATTTATGAATAATCAAAAATTATTTCATTAAAGATTGCTATGTATGATGCAGTAGATTGATTATAAAAATGATCATTAGAGAAATGCAAATGAAAATAACAACGAAATAGCACTACACACTAATTTCAATGGCTAAAATCCAATAACTGACAATACCAATTACTGTAACATTGTGGAGCAACAGGATTTCTCATTCATTGGTGATATGAATGCAAACTCGTACAACCACTTTGGAAAACTGTTTGACAGTTTTCCTAGGGATTCCTGCTCCTAGGGATTTTATCCAGTTGATTTGAAAACATGTCCACATAAAAGCCTGCATGCAAATGTTTATAACAGCTTTATTCCTAATCTTCCTAAATAGAAAGCAATAAGAATGTCCTTCAACAGATGAATGGACAAACAAGCTGTTCTGCATCCTTCACAGGATATAAAAGAGTGAGTTATCAAGGGATAAAAAGAGTGAATTATCAAGCCAGGCAAAATCATGGATAAATCTTTAAAAGAGTATTGCTAAGTGAAAGAAACCAGGCTAAGTAGGCTATAAATTTACGCTTCCATTAACATGACATTCTAGAAAAGTCAACACTATAAAGACAGGAAACAGGCTGGCGGTTGCTGGTCATCTGAGTGGGAAGAGGGTTGAATAGGTGAAAACGTATTTGTGTTTGTTGGTTTGTTTTTTAGAAAGGTAAAACTATCCTGTAGGATAGAGTAATTGTGGACATATAACATTTTGCATATGTTAAAACTCCTAGATCTTTGCAACACAGAGTGAACCTCAGTGCATGCAAATAAAAAAATTAGGAGGTCAGGAAATTCCAGAATGGAATTTACAATGTGGCAAAAGAATCTAACTATATTACAAATGTATGAAACAATCTAACTGAAGAGGATAGAAGAAAAGGTGCTGACCCAAATAATTTTGGAAATGAGAGAAAAGATGAAAAGAACTGCACATAAGCACTGTATTCTACTTGATAAAGCTGTTTCCCATCAGAGTTCAAGTTAACAATTCTGAAACCACTATACATTTATGCTGAAATTGAACAATCAAGTAAATTGATAGCAGATGGAAAGTGACAGCTTTCTTAGTGTTGGAGTAAGAGGTTACAAAGAAGCAAAGAGAGGAAGCTAAAATGATCCAGATCATAATAGAGCTGGAGATGTGAGTAAGAACTCGTGTTTTGCTTAATATAGGTACACAGGGTTGCATATAGAAATATTCAGAGATACAAGGATATGCACAGGTGAGTATACACCCGTGCATTTTATCATTCTGTTGGCTGAAAGGGCCTAGCAGCAACAACACTCCAGCAGTAATGAGCACACCCAGGACCCAGCTTTTAGTTTGTAATACTATTCTCTAACACAAGGAACAAGTTTTTCGTGAAGAAATGATTGATTCTGGAACTCAGAAAATATAAAAGAGAAGGCTGAAGTCTCTGTAATGCCAAAAATTAAGGGAATGCTAAAAAATAAACGTTTTTTAAAAATCCTCCACAATAATAGAAGTATGACAAAGAGACAGAGAAGAAACGGAGAGCTCCCAACGGCCAAAGCTGTAACAACTTGAGAAAGAAAATAACGAAAATAGTATTAATACTGTTAAATGATAACCCAAAGTAGAAAATAAATACTTGTATGTCTATACTGTTATAAATAAATAATTAAACAAGCAAGTAAATAAATAAATAGGAAAAATAGAGAACTCTCCCATGCAGATGAATTACAAATAATTCATTTATTTGGCTACTTCACTTTCAAGGAGGCAGAACATAACTTTTTACTCTTATTTGTGTTTTATACAAGGCGACTCCCTTCCAACAATTACAATATAGAAAAGGGGAGGAGAATATCTTTATAGCAGAGAAAACTGACAAAACTATGCTGCTCAGGTGGACAAGGTCAATATCAAAAGTGATGGCATGTCAATAGTAGGTACTCTCGTTTTAATGTAATAAGAGTGGCAGTTAACCTCTGTGGTCTTCTTTCCAAAAACTGATAACCTCAATCTGATTATGTGAAAAAAATTAGACAAATTCCAACTGAAAAACATTCTGGCCGGGTGCGGTTGCTCACGCCTGTAATCCCAGCACTTTGGGAGGCTGAGGTGGGTGGATCACCCGAGGTCGGGAGTCTGAGACCAGCCTGGCCAAGATGGTGAAACCCCGTCTGTATTAAAAATACAAAAAATAGTCAGGCATGGTGGCGGGTGCCTGTAATCCCAGCTACTAGGGAAGCTGAGGTGGGAGAACCGCTTGGACCCGGGAAGCAGAAGTTGCACTGAGCTGAGATGCTACCACTGCACTCCCGCCTGGGTGACAGAGTGAGACTCCCTTGCCAGCAAAAAAAAAAAAAAAAAAAATACTTGAGCAGTACTCTAACAAAAACTGTCAGGGTCATCAAAACTTAGAAAAGGCTGAGAAATTATCACAACCAAGAGGAGCCTAACAAGACTTAATGACTGAATGTAATGTATTCTAGATAGGATCCTTGGAGAAAAGTAACATTAGATAAAAATTCAGAAAATTTGAATAAAGTATGGAATTTACTAGTGATAATACATTTATATTGGTTCTTTAGTTGCGAGAAATGCACAATGGTAATATAAGAAGTTAATAACAGGAAAAGTTGGGCTGGGGGTATATGGTTCTCTATTATCTTCATAATTTTTCAGTATACATAAAAGTATTCTAAAATAACTCATTTTTTAATCTGAAAGGATTATCTTTTGTAATATGATATCTTGGCTTCTGCCTTCAAGTGGTAGGGCCTATTTCCCTTTTCCTTGAATTTGGGCTCATCTGGTGAATGGCTATGATGACAACAGTGCTGTTGTGCAAGTTCCAAGGCAGGCCTCAAGACGCCTCACAACTTCTGCTCTGTTTCTTGGAACCCTGTCACTGCTATGTGAACGAGCCTAGGCTGTCCTGTTGAACAATGAGAGATATGGACAACAAACCAACTGCCTCAGCTATAATCATTCTAGGTCAGTCTACATATATCCAGCTGCATTCCAAATAGGTGGAAAAACCTGACTGCAGATGTATGAGTGAATACAGCTAAGAGAATAAAAACCACACAATCTTTCCATATACTTAAGAAAATAACAAATCTTATTATTTTAAGCCACTGAGATTTGGGTAGGATTGGTACACAGTCATTACTAATTGACACATATAACAATTTACATTGTGATTGTACTGCCCACTGTCATTTTTGAAATGGAAACTTCCAGTGCATCTTAACTTCCAGTGTTTTATATATCACAAGAGTAAAGAATGATAGAAACTGCAGGATGGTTTTCTGTCTTCCTTTGTATTATGTTATATATGCTGACCTACTTAATTCACCAGGCTCATGCCCCTGACTGCATCCATATTCATGTTCACATGGAACCTTCCACTCTTGTTTACAAATACACACCCAGAATCAAGTAAAACTGGTATATCAGTAATGAAGCTCCATCTTCTTCTTCATTTTTCTATATCCAGGAAAAAATAATGGCATTTAAGAAAAATAATTTTGTATTAGATTATATTGCTGTTCTCAATTATTCATGCCTCTTTGGCCTGTAAGAATATGCACCATCATCTGTTGCTATGTGATTTCTGTGCCTTTCCAAGAGAGGAATGTGCTTTGCTGCCCCCTTCATTTTGAACCTTGTCATGACTTGCTTTATTCAATGGAATATAAACTGTCATGACGTGTAAACAGAAGCATTAGGGGATACTGCACAAATGACTTTCATCTTTTTTCCTTTTCCAAGAGAATAACAAAGCCAAAAGAGCACTTCTCCTTGATCCTCAGTTCCAAAATGAGAAGAAATGCAATGGAGCAGTCCCAAATTAGTTGGCATGAAATGTGAGCAAGGCATAAATGTTTGTGGTTTAAGCCACTAAAATGTAAGGATCATTTCATATCTCAGCAATGCTGACTAATACAACTTCTCATTTATCTATAAAATGGTAAACGATTGAGAAGAAGTTTACAAATCCAAAACACTAAATTAATCTACATTCAATTGAACTGTACTATTATCTATTAAAGTTATAGAGAAAGTCAGTGAATTGTATTAAAGATGGTGTGTTTGTGTGTATTTATTGTATTATATAATTTATATTGCTTCTTTGGACCACTGATATTTTCTGACCACTGTTTGGAAAGATTTGTTTTTTTGAGATTTATTTGTTGACTTATTTACTTAATTATTGCTTGTTTAAATTATATATAGGTTGCATCACAGTAGAAAATAAGAAGTAAAAAGACAGGGGTGAAATTACTTATACTTTGTAAAAAGTAAAGTACATTTAAATTGCTTTGATTTAGTAGTGTATTAATCCTTTTTCATGCTGCTGATAAAGACATATCCCAAACTGGGCAATTTACAAAAGAAAGAAGTTTAATGGACTTACAGTTCCACGTTGCAGGGGAGACCTCACAACATGGCAGAAGGCAAGGAGGAGCAAGTCACATCTTACATGGATGGCAGCAGATTAAGAGAGAGAGCTTGTACAGGGAAACTCTCCTTATAATATCATCAGATCTCGTGAGACTTATTCACTATCACGAGAACAGTATGAGGGAAACCAACCTGATGATTCAATTATCTCTCACTGGGCTTCTCCTACAACATGTGGGAATTATGGGAGCTACAATTCAAGATGAAATTTGGGTGGGGGCACAGCCAAACCATATCAAGTAGTGATTTTCAGATAATACAGGGTAAGAAAAAAAATAGCTTTCCCATTTTGAGAGCCCTAGATAGTTCTTGAAGAATCAATGTATATATGCAAGTGGCAGCCAGATTGGCTCTCAGCAAATTGGTTGTTTGGAGAGTGAAATTTTTCATGTGTTAACTTACATTTCAGTGAATTTATATTCTTCCCAATCTGCTACCCCAGTGCTTACATTCTAGATTCAGAAGAAACTCAGCTTAGTCCAGGGATTTTTAGCTGCAAGGGAATTGTTCGATGTATCCTATTGTATATTTTTACTCAGATCATCTTTAGAACTATCTCCAAGAGAAGCCAACCTGTATTTCCAAAGAGAACTTGGGGCTATAAAAAATGGAAAAATGAGTTAAATGTGAGTGGTTATGCTAAAAGAATTATGCCAAACTAAGTCACAAAAACTTCTGTGTCAGAGATCTGATCAAAATGATTACAAGTTAATGCTAGAGGGAAGAAGAAGGAGTTCTCACCCTGAGCACAGCAATGTGACACTGGCATGGAAGATGTCAAGGACTATAGGTGGGAAATAGATGGAAGCCAGCCTGGACTATCCACGAAGCCCTACGATGTCAACAATGTTAGCAATGTGGTCAGCAAGGCTAAAGTCCTTGGGATTTTTTTTTTTTTATTGTTGGGGAACTGGAACCAGCATCTAATGTTTCTATCAGGCATCTTGCCTAATGATGCTCTGCTTTCACTACAGTTTCCAGGGGAGGGGAAGCTTTGATGTGGTTTAAGTTATTACAAACAATGTCTTTTGTAGGTTGTACGAATTCTAGATCACTATCTGATAACTGCACACTTCCCAGAATTCATAGTCAGATCAGTGGCCCAGAATGAGCTCATATTGAATTTTGGAGGAAGATGACTTGAGAGAAACATGGGGATCTTCTTCCATTGATGGTAAGAGCCTAACATCTCCTTGTTGTATGGGGACACACTCAGAGACACAGTATATAAAGAGAAGTCTTAGAAAGGCAAGACCTAAACAGAGTGTTAGAACAAAGACAGGGAGGTTTGCCACTTTCCTGGAAAGTCTAAGAGCCATGGTAGATGGGCCACTTTATAACACCACTGACCAATAAATAACCTTTCCATCTGCATTAGAAATGTGTTAGCCTTGAGAACCTATCTAGGAATGGAGTATGTTTCTTCTAATAATAAGTTTCCTTAATTCAGATGCTCAAAACAATTTGAGACTTTAGCATTGACTTGGATGAGTGCATGGAAAACCCAGGGTAACCAGTAAGAAAACCAAAATTCTTTCCGGAATATATAATCATCTTGACAATGCTTTCCTCATACTATATCTTATGGGTTTGTGCTCAGTGGCTAAGCAATGCATGAAGATAGGAAATATTTGGATTAAGAATATTCAGAAGCCACAAGTTATAATTTGATTTTGATATATCCCTACCTCTCTAAATATGTCAAAATAAAGACTAATAAATGTAAGGACATATATGAGTGTTCAGAAACCTCTAAAGATGATATATTTAATATTGTTCTTGAGAACTGCAAATATTAAATTATCCTAAAAATATATTTTGGAGTCATCTCTACTTTGCTGGTGCAATTAGCATGGCATTCATCCACCCATGTGATCCTCTAGCAGTGAGACAGTCTTATCTTGGCCTCTAGTGGGACACTTTCTGTGAATTTTATCTCTATAAATCACTGAGCTTAAGTTTTCTAACTGTAAAATAAGGCTAAATATTCCCAGTGATTTCAGAAGTTTTTAGAGAAAGACTGGAGCGTGAACCCATGATGTATAAGGATGATCAAGTTGGTTTCTATAACATTCTGAATGAATTTCTAAACCAGAGGGGAAAAGTAAGGTGATAGGCTACCTGAGAGAACGAGGCAGTCAAGACTGAATCACAATGACTCAGAGAAGGGAATGAGCTCAGTCCAATCACATAATACTTGCTATTGTGCTCTGGCTTAGTTAGAAGCCAGATTCAGGAAGCACATTCCATTTGACTAAATAAAGCTTCGATCATGTGTAAAATTTGCAACTTGAATAAGCAGCCGTCCTATCACTCATCAGGCTAGGTGCATTTAATGGGTGTAATTTCTTCCTCATATTTCTATGCATTTATTGTTTCATTTTTATTATAGGAACTTGGGTATTTTATTAGACTTATTATTTTCTATTAAACCTAGACTTAAGTAAATACTGTTCTACAGGGTGTACATACAAATATGTTTCCTTTAGATTGTCAAAAGAATAGGGCAATCTGATTCAACTTAACTATGAGATTAGAAGAAAGGAAAAGTGAAAACAAAAAACAAAACAAAACAAAAAAACGACTATCACACACCAAGGCAATATAACCTGAGACTGTATAAAAATTATTTTTGGGGAATTGTAAAACATTAATTCCTCAATTTCAAAGGTCCTGATTTTACAGATTTGAGATAGAATTCAGAGAAATGTATTTTAAGAAAGCTTTATTATATTTTATTTTGATATAGCTGAGCATTGCCTTGGGCCTTAGTAAACTAAGTTAAACTTTTCCTTAAATTGCTGAGAGGAAAAGGAAAGAAGATTAAATATGAACGTTATTTTTACTCTATTAAGGCCAATTATCTGGAAAACAATATCAGAAACTATCTCTGCAACATTTTAATTTCAAGATTGAATTGCATTTACCAGAGCCGCTGAGCTGTACAACTTTTGAAGTTTGGAGCATCCAGGTATCAGCTGGCTGCTAGCCAGAGTTTCAGAGCAAGTGTTCATTAAGTGTGATTAAAGTGAGCTGTCATTTTATATATATTTTGGCAGATTTTCCAAGGCAAAAATATGCCACAAAAAATACCTAGAAAATATGCCTTAAAGTGGAGACATAGCCCCTGCATAATTGGGGATGAGAAGTGGCTTATTTAGTTTTTTTAAGGGGGAAGAGTAAAGCCAAAGATGTTTCTATTACAAATTATTCAGAACTTCCCCAGATGTAGACTTAGATGTAGAACTTGAGACAAAGATTCAAGAAGAAATTGTTTCAGAGGTGATTTTAGGAAATACTAGTAGGGGAGGTGGGCAGTCAGACTAGCAAGGGAAGATAACCAATAGGGGTGCTTTGTCAAGCAAGTCATCACTGTGGGCAACTGAATCTCAGTCTTATTGGGGAACTCTGGAAGCCTGTGGAGCACATGCTTCCGGATTAGCTTCCCCAACGGGAGAGAGAGCTGGGGTATTTATACACTGACTTCTTCAGCCATTGACTAAAGACTTCTCCAAAGGATCATTAATTTCCTGGGACTTCCAACCTGCCTCCTGCATGGGCAAACAGGCTTTGGGATCCAGGGCAAGTCCTCAGGCAAAGGAGTAAGCTCTCTGGCAGTCGGGATTCGGGCAAACATGGACTGAAATGGTAAAGACTAAAGATGTGGGAGAAGCCCTGAAAACATCAGCTAGGGGATTTGGGAAACTTATGTCTTTGAAACCAGCTACTCTTCCAGTATAAAGAATAATGGAAGAAAAAACTCGCTAGGCAAGAGCCGAAGCTTAGTATATTTAAAATGTCTCTTCTATGAGGAAACTAAGCCAGGTTAAGGGAGAGAAAACTGGTCGACTGCCCTGATCACCAATCCATACAGCACATTACATTATCACAGTGATAAATTGGATTAATGGGAACCACTTCACTTAGATTTCAACTTGAGAGTCCTTCCATTACTGGTAAAATGTAGAACTTTCCTTAGTCCCCAAAGTAGAGAATGCCCTCAGTGGAAATTTTAAAAGCACTTCTTGCTCACATGCCTTAGCTCTATTAAAATTTCTGCTCCACGTAAGTGTAGGTTTCATGGCACAATCTGAAGCAGTTGAGTGTTGCCAGAAATATAATTAAAGTGAGCAGAAATTCTAAAACTGAATGACACATGGCAAAAGGCTGTTCACCTGGCATTTGGCATTTGTTTTCTAAATATAAATGGTTTGATATGCCTCTTATTAAGAGGCCTGGCATGGTGGCTCACACCTGTAATCCCAACACTTTAGGAGGCTGAGACAGGCAGATTGCCTAAGGTCAGGAGTTTGAGACCAGTCCGGCCAACATGGTGAAACCCCATCTCTACTAAAAATACAAAAAAATTACCTGGGTATGGAGGCATGCGCCTGTAATCCCAGCTACTCGAGAGGCTGAGGCAGGGGAATTGCTTAATCCAGGGAGGTGGAGGTCGCAGTGAGCCAAGATTGTGCCACTGCACTGTAGCCTGGGCGATAGAGCAAGACTCTGTCTCAAAAAACAAAAAAAAAAGAAAAGAAAAGAGAAGGGAAGGGAAGGGAAAGGAAGGGAAGGGAAGGAAAATAAAAGAAAAGAGAAAAGAGAAGAGAAAAAAAGAAAAGGGAAATTGATTGTTTGGTTCAGAAAATACATATGTAAGATATTACGAATTTATGTTAAACATCAATTTTTAAAAATTAATTGAAAAGTTTCCTTCTGCCTCCACAAAGTAAATGATGATTGAATGCGTAAACAGCATCATCTTGATGGGATGCCAGGTTTTTAGCCCATCAAGAGAAATCTCATGTGGCTTCATATGGCACTTTGGAAAAACCACCAAATTTTGTTGACAAAGTGAGTAATAATATGGTATTATTTTAAATATGCCTCATACCTTCTCCTAAAATATTGAAGGAGTGTCCACAGATGCACAAACTACAGCTTTGGAAAGAATTAAAACTATCCTTTTTTCTATGGAGGTCAAACAGTTACAGTACTTAAAAACTTGATACCCTAAAGCTATATGAATGGAATAATACATAGCTTTTTTTTCACTGGAAGTTTGCAAACTCATCAGATGGAGACACTGTAGAGTGTCACATGCCAGATTTGAAGTTTGTTCTGCCTTTGGTCAGTTCTGAAATTCAGAAGACTGCTCTTGTGTGCTCTGTGGATCTGAGCCAGTTGCATTTACGTTTGACACACACAGACACACATACAAGTACCATTGTTTAGTTGTGACTTTAAATTCAATTTATTACCACTTCCACTTTTTGTCCTCCAGCAAAATTTACAAATTGTAGAAGAGTTCCCTGGCCACATTTGTGCCTGGGAATGCTTTCTAAAGTAATTTAGATTAAATCTACCAGATTGGCACTAGGACAATTAATATAAAAAGATATTCTAAAGTAAGTGTCAATTTCTCAAGGCTTTTTTTTAGGTTATGATTTCTGTTACACATAAGTGACTCTTTGCTGTCATTGAAAACTATTGTTAAAAATGTCTTTTCTAAGGGAAAAAGAATCTGACTACCAACATTGTAATTTGAATATGGGTATAATTTTGCAACAAGCGCTTATACTGCTGATTTGGGCACTTTCCATATTGTTTTATTTTTGAGACTAAAAAGCCAAAAATATGAGCTGTGTAATCCTAAAAATCACCACTGACTATTGAAACCTTTATGTCTCTTAATGATAAAACCATATTGAAAGTGTCCAAATTTAAAAAAACATGAGATGATAAACTGAGAATAGTATGAGTTGAAAGAGATGCTGATTAAAAGACGTGACAGAAGAAAATTGTATGTATACCCCCCACATTTACGTTACACTCTTTCTGTTTCTCTTTGGCTATAAAGTGGAGAGTGACAAGGGAAATACAGAGGGGAGTAAGAATGAGAAAAGAGGGATAGGAAAATAAAACAAGAAGGACAGGCACCATTTGAGGGTTCATAGTAATAGAGATAGTGACAGAGCAAGTGTCTTGGTCTTAGTTCCTTCATCTGTAATATGCTGGTGTTGACAAAGGTGGTCTCTACATACTCGAATAACATTAACATTTTTTAGTTCTTACTTTTATGTAAGAATCTGACTTTAGCCACCAGACAATAAAACATGTCAGAAGTACTGCTTCTCATATCTTGGAATAAAAATAGCTCCTTGAAACATGATTTGTGAGAACAAGTTGTCTTCTAGTTTTTTGCATTTTTTTTCTATACAAAGACCAACTTATCAGGCCATTCTAGCTTCTGAAAGCACTTGAGCAAAATTACCAACTGGTGGAAACAGGCTCCAGGTCAACCAGATTACTGGAGAGCTCTTTGCACAAGGAGCTTTGTAGGCCATGATACGAGTCAACCCTGTCACTGAGCCCGGAAGTGCAGGCATCAACTGCACAGAGGCAATCAATTTCCAGGTCGAGTTTAGTAGGGCACTGCCCAGAAGTTGAGATGAATCTTGCCATATGATGCAGATGTTAGGCACCACAGAAATAACAAACACCAGCCACTGGTCAGGTATTTTAGTGGTAGAACTGATGTCAGTGCAAATATAGAGTCATGCATGACTTCTGCTTCCAGCTCTGAGTCAAGCTGGTGCATCTTACACTGCTTTGAAGAGAGGCAGGGTGATGCTTCCAGCCACTTTCAATTGGAGATGAGAGTAATAAAGACTTTGTCAATGGATTTACATTATGTAAGTTTCTGAAGGACTTGGAACAGGGCCTCATCAGCTTTTTGTCCCCACATAACTGCATGAGAAATAACGTCCATCCTGGCTTCATACAGAGCACTTGCGTGTCCCAAGGAACATGACCCCTGCATGGCCATAAAACAGACCTTGCCTCAGTTAACTGAGTTATGTCAGATACGTGGTCTAACTAAGGACCTACATGGCTCTGCCGTCAAAGTTTAGATGTCATAATCACCATTTGTTTAGGGGCTTCTAACTCCAGTTTGTCCTGAAGACAAATAGACTAAGAGTATAGAGTCATTCTTTCAGCAATAAGTCACCAAAATGCCAACCTAATTCTGAAAACAAAGGAAATAAATTTTCCTTAAGCTCCAAAAAATCTCACCAAACTGGTTAACTAGTCATAGTCATTCTTAGAGTCTCGAGATTGGGATCCAAATCAAGTCATGCATGTTAAGCATAAAGCTTGGAAAACTCTCACATATGGAGATCACGTTCATAAGCTGCCAACACTTCAATTAAGACAGAGTTGCTAATGTCCCAGAAGCTATGTTTATGATGACTTCTGGTCATTATCACAGCCCATGTCCCCAAAGGTAACCACAACCCTGAATTCTCACACCATGGGATCATTTTGCTTGCTTTTGAACTTCATGCAAATGGAAACATACATTATATAGTCTTATGATTGGGTACTTCTGCTCAACATTGTTTGTGAAATTCACCCATGTCATTGGATAGTTGTAGTACATTCAGTGTCATCACTATGTAGTTTACCATTGTATGAATATACCACAATTTCTTTTTCAATATACCTGTTGAAAGGTGTCAGAGTAGCCTCAGGTTTCTGGTTATTGGAATAAATCTTCTATGAACATTCTTGTATAGTGTACAAATACATGCATTTCTGAGGGGATATTTAATCCTTGTAGTAGAATTACTAGTTTTGGGGGAATTCATATGTTCACCTGTAACAAACATTCCCCAATTTCCAAAGGATCTGTATCAATTTACATTCCACAAACAGCACGTAAGACGTTGGAAGGCTCATCAATACTTGATATTATTTGTCTTTTTCATTTTATGCAGTCAGCTGGGAATACCATCAAGCCACACTTTTATATGGGTAAAATGTATACAGGTTAAGTGAATGCAGGCAAAGCACTGATCAGAATAATAGAGTAATTAAAAACATTTAAGCAGCATGTAGAATCATTCATTCACTTATTTATTTGTTTAACAAGTACAATTATTCAAGAGAAATTTTATAGAAGATGAAGTGAGAGCATAAATTTCAAAATTAATATTTAAAGAGATATTTTTATTCAGTTGTGATTATTTTTTAGCTGAACACTGTTGCTATGTCCTCCTCAGATGGATGCAAACTATCTCTCAAACGTCCAGGTCCAGGATGACTTCACTATTTTATTTTTCAGCAATAATAATAACGATATCAACAAAAACAACTAAAGTAACAGCAACAACCGTTTAGGTAAGTGGGCTCATTGCCTTTTACAACATGCTCCTATTCATATTTTTTACTCGATTCTCACAAATGGGAGATAAAAGTAGATTTTAGTCACTTTAGCGAACAATGGAGAGGATGGAAGTTCTGAGATAAGAAAGGACTTGCACAGATGATTGGAACGAATAATAAAATATGCAATGGGCCTGGCATTTAAACCAAGGACCTTGGATTTCTCAATATCACAATGCTTTTTTTTTTTTTAATCCTCAAAATGGGCCTGCTAATAAAGACACTTTATACTGAGAGAGACTCTTTGTACAATAGCCACTTCGTTTTCATTTTGTTTAATCATTGCTTTAAAGTCAAAATCAAGTTGTATTTGTCCCATTTCACAAATGAAGAAAGAAAAGCCCCAAGAGAATTTAAGAATGTCCATTTTTTTACGACCAGTTACCTAGTGAGAGAAGCACATAGAAAAATCCTAACCTACTGATTAATTTCTTAAGTTGTGTCTGCTAAAACAGAAGTGCTCAGGAGCCAGGGAGCACAGGTAGCCATAAATATCAGGATACTCTTGGTGGACTATTAATAGTAATTATTGCTATAGTTTTAGAATTGTGCATTTCTCTGTGTTTGAACTCAAAATTTCTTCAATATAGTCAAAGAAAAACATGCATCTATAACACTAGCATTATAAACCTTTAAGGCTCTGATATGGATTCATATGCAAAATTCTAGGGGGTTCTCTGATTTCAATTAAGCGAATAAATCTTAATCATTGCCCCAGTTTGTTCTCTAGTTCACATCTTTAGTAGATAAAAATGTAACTCTAATACCAATTAATGACCACTTTTTGAGTCCAGGCTTCTCAAATCCCGGGACAAAAATACAGATCACCATTTTTTTTTTTTTTTTTTTTTTTTTTTTTTTTTTTTTTTTTTGGTAACAAAAAAATTAAACTTCACATAGTTTAAAATGGGATTCAGTTCTTTTTAGTTTCCCCTGGATTTTGTTGTTTGGGGTAGGTTGGGTAGCAGGAAAAGAGTTTAGGAAATATATCAATGAGTCCTTCTCTCTAAGAACAAAAAGACAAAACAAAACAAAACAAACAAAAACTGGAGAAACAAAAAGAAAAAAAAAAAACTCAGTGTTTTCTGATGTTAAGGCCAAGCAACAACCAAAAAGCTTTACTGTTTCTTTGTGAATCTTTCCAACTGCAGTGGAAATCTCAAGGGGAGATTTAGCCTAAACCAGTTAAGCTGTTGCATCCAATATTTTACCGAGTCTAAGTTTGGACTCAGTGTCCTGACACGTGAACATGTCTAGTTAGAGGTGTTTGGGTTAATGCACATTCTTCAAGTGGTTTGGACTACCTCTGTGGCCAAACTCTACTCCTTACCACTCCACAGTGGCAAGTCTTGAAATTCACCAGACAGGTCATAAAATCCTTAAGACAATCAGAGGATAAAGAATATAAAAATAATTCAGAGTTATATATTCTGATGAATTGTATAAATTAAATTTATTACTTATAAATATGTCGCAATGAAAAAAATTGTATGGGTGGTCTCATCCCAGTTTTAGGCTACCTAATTTGAAATCAAATAAAAAGAAGAAAGCCTTAAAAACATAGTGAGATTCTGTCTCTACAAAAACAAACAAACAAACAAACAAATAAAATAACTGGAGAGTGCATTAATGTAGTCCTAGCTACTCAGGAGGCTGAGGCAGGAAGATCATGTGAGCCTAGGAGTTGAGGCTGCAGTAAGCTGTGATTACGCCAGCGAACTCCAGCCTGGTCACAGAGCAAGGAAGAGGAAGAGGAAGAGGAAGAAGAAGAAGAGGAAGAAGAAGAGGAAGAAGGAGGAGAAGGAGGAGGAGGAGAAGGAGGACGAGAAGGAGGAGGAAGAGGAAGAGGAAGAAGAAGAAGAGGAAGAAGAAGAGGAAGAAGAGGAAGAAGAGGAAGGAGGAGGAGGAGGAGGAGGAGGAAACAATTTGAAACATTTGACCATAGAGAACTTGGATATTAATTTTTAAAAGAATTACTTGTAGACAAGATAAATTTCCTGTACATTGAGCCATTTTGTACATTTAAAATAAGATTTCATTTATCCAAATCTAATGTATATGCAGCTTTTACAAAAATTATGTAACAAAAATTTCTTCTGGATCTTACAAAAATAAATTCACTTATATTTAACTTTAAGTCATAAAGTAAAGCTCCAATGGTTGCAAATGTAATAAAACTTGTTCCTGGTCCTAAATATGTTTGGAAAGCAAGAGAAAGCAAAAATAGTTTTACTCTGTTGTTTTTACAACTCGATATGAATTCAGAGAAATTTCTCATAGTTGGGTTCTGAAATAATGAATTCCTCATTATCTATAAATGTACAATATATCTGTTGAAGACCAGAGAGGACAAATGGATAAATACAAGGTTGAATAAAGCAATATGCTGGGCAGAGGTCCCACAAGAAGAAACCAAATGTCTGTTGCATCTGACAGAGCACAATTAGGCAGGAAAAGGCATTTCATTTGGGATATTCTTGAAAAATGCAATCTTTGCATTGCTTAGATTCATTAGAAATGTACCCACCCCATCCCCAAAAAAAGCATGAGAACAAACTGTGATCATGTTTTAGAAATGTTCCTTGAAGAAGCAGTCATTTAGATTGGAAAGAAGTCCTAAGTAGCACTTGGCCATTTGGTCCCGTGTGCATCAAAACACATAGAATCAGCTAAATTAAGAATATGAACTGTGTAGACTTATGTTTTTACCTCTGTGTGTAGTGTTTTTGTATGGGATGGGCATGGGGAGAAGGAGGGAGGATAGAAAATGAGCAAGGAGAAATTCTATTCCTAAAAGGAGATCGTCTAAGCAAAGCAAAGGAAAGAAAACAAGGTTGACATCCAAAGAAACACGTTAAGCATGTCAAAAGAAGTAATAAGATTGACTCTAAAAGTAGGAGAAATATAGAGTGTTTTGGAATTGGCTTTGCTTCTGTGAAGTGATATTTGTGTTAGAAAAAACCAGGCGAAAGTCATGAGAGTCAAAATTATTACATGTGAAAGGAAATGTGTAACAATGGGCTAAGAGCATTCAGGAGAAGGGAGGTTGGGTGGTTAATTTCAGGAAATAGAAGACATAAAAGAAAACATATGAGATATTTCAAAGAAAAGGAAATAATGTAGCTTCCAGCCAATGGAGATAAAAAGATTGACAAACCTCCCTTTTTTCACTTCTTAGTTTAGATTAAAACTTTGTCAATATTGCTTAGAATGGCCATCTTATATAAAATTTGTACTCACCCACCTATGTTCATTATACCCCATCCCATCCTAATTTTACCCCATAATACAACATATTCTCATATACTATATTAGTTACTCATTTATTTTGCATATTGAATGACACTATTCCCCTATCTACAGTATAAGCCCACTGAAAGCAAATAGATATTTGTTCAGTGATGTATCTCAAGCATCTAGAATTGTGCCTGGCACAGAGCAGGCACTGGAAATGCATTTGTTGAATGCATGAAAGAATAAAAAACACAATATTCGAAGAGGCAAGTTTGCACGCAGAACTTAAACTGTGAGATTCCCCATTATAAAATGGGTGCATTTGGTATTGACACAGAAAGGAAAGACGCCCAACATTACATCTGTTTTTAGAACCAAACTAGTTTATAGGATTTTGGCAAACATTAGAGAAAAATTGGAAAAAATAAAAATAAAAAACTGTCCTAGAGAAAGAAGAGTATGAGAAATGTGATTGAGTGCCGTGACAACTAGAGGCTGAATTTAGGAATTTGCCTTTGTGGTAGATGCTCCAAACTGCATAGATGTCTAATATTCCCCCAAATACAATGTGCTTGAGTATTCAACCTGTGATACGGCCTCATCAAATTCATGAAACTCCTGATAAACAACTTCCATTAATTGGTGTGGTAAAAATATAGTGACATTTAATCCTGGAAAAGTTTAGTTTTCATCTGTTGAGTTACTTCCTTAGGCTCCTTAAATCTTACAAGACTGCTAATATAAATATGTATTTAACACTGACATTAACACCACTTCTCAGTTATCAGCAACCAATATATCAGCGAAACAAGAATGTTAATACATGATCTCTGTAAACTGGAATGGAGGAATTTGATGTATATGTCATTCTTGTCTTCCAGAAGCTCAGGGCAGATATCCCACCCACATCTTCTCAACTTTCACAGAGTTCTTATTGTGAGAACCTACCTCTATCAGCTTAAGTATGTTCTCTGGTAGGAAGAGGTTGGCCTGTACACACTAGTAGTATCAAAGAGTTAGCTGCCCAGGTGAAGCCTTCACTAATAATGAACAAGAGTTGGAAGATAAATGTCCCATTTCCTTCCCCTTGGGTGGTACAATTTTAAGATGTGCACTGAAGATCATTCCACAAGTCCTTGTTGGTATTATGTGCCAATCATTGACAGTGGTAACCTTGGCAATGTACTTTGAATTGCTTGTCGGCCCTCCCCAGTCTCACTTGAACATTTTTCTACCAGTGCTTCCTGGAATCACATCTTTACACTTAAATCTTCCTCTCACGGTCTCATGGTCTGGAGAATCCCTACCTAAAGCTGTCTTATAGTCTATGTATGACGATAACACAATACATCTCAAAAGTGAACAACATCAGCATTTAAATGTTAGACTGTGTGTCAGGAGCTGACTGCCATAGAATAAGGAGATAAATTTGACTGAAGATGAGAGACATACTTTGGATTTTGGAGAGGAGGTGAGATATTTTGCCAGATTGTGAGAGATATAGTAGATTATCAGCTGGATATAAGAGGTGAGTGATACTAGGAATCAGGAAAAGAGTATAGAGTGTTTGTGAAACTGGGAGTTGGGTGAGAAGGGACAGTTTTTTTCCCCAGAACGAGTTTGATGAAAATTGGCCAGATACCTATCAGCAAGCAGAAGATGTCATCATAAAGTAAGACCAACCAGACGTTTAGAAAAAAATGGTCCCCCTACTCCTATGCCCTGGAGAAAGGTCTCTAAGAATCACAATTTGTATGCAGCAGATGCTGTTACCATCCCCATTTGGATTCCCTTTCCTGACTCCTGTGTCCATCCCTTTGCTTCTATTGGCTACTAATGGCTCTCAGCTGTCCAATTCTCTGAAGAAATATCCTTGGCCAAAAGGGAGTGTCCCTGCCTAAGAGATTGCACGTGCCCTGTTCACTGGCAGCCTACATTACAACTGATGACTAATTGACATGAATGACAAGAGGGTACAGAATGCTGGCCCCTAAGCCTCTGGGTCATACGATTTATGTTCTAGAGCTCCTCCTTCTGCTATAGAAGCAGGCAAAATGACACGTTTGATATCTTCCACTGCCTTACTCTGCTTCACTTATCGCCTTCTTACAAAAGCTCATCCTCGTTAAGTCATGTGCACCCAAATCTGTCTCAGGCTCTGCTTCCAGCAAAACTCATCCAAGACTCTATATGTACAACAGGAGTGGACCTTTTTCATAAGCTGACAGGGAGAGGCATTATGACCCATTTAGTCCTTCCCAGACCTTGATCAAGTCTCTGATAAAGATAAGTGAGGTCTTTCCAATTTCCTGAAGACACCCATTCAGTCACCCACAGACTTTCTCAGGATCTGCTGCAAATCTAAGCCAAATGCATCACCTAAAGTGGCCCCTTTCATTGAAGGGCCGGCAGGCCACTAACTGATGAGGTGGACGTGACCTCAGGCAGAAACAAACCTCCAATAATAGTAGCACAAAGACATTGGAACTGTCCTTCAGGCCAAACTGCTCCACCCATGCACAGTGGAAATAGTGAGCAGGTGACCTTCTGAGAGACCTAAAATTGGATCCTTCAGGAGACTTTGGAAGAAAGAACCATAACACTTTTTATATACCAAATCTTAGGATCAAGTGGAGGGACTGATGTGTGGGGGGCCCTTGTTCCAGATCCTGAGTGTATTGTCTGCAACCTCAGTTAAACTAAAAACAAAGCAAAACAAAGTGCAGTCCCGCCGTACCTAATACCCCCCAGATGACTTTAAATGGGATTATTAGCAGAACATGATGTTTTTCTTTCTTTCCTGTTTTTTTTTTCTTTTAAAGAGGCATTCTTTTTTTAACTCATTATGACATTGCAGGTCCTATTGCTACTATGTGGTGTAATGAGGGTCTCTCTCCTTCTGCCACCATGTGATTTGTGTTGAATGAACAAATGTTTCAACATTAGCCTAAGTAGACTTAAGCAGAAAGTTTATTTGTAGCTCAGATAGACGTGCATGTTTCCTTCATGCATTTCAAACCCAAAAGCGATGGTTTGGACCCCTGAGTGCTAGAACATATCTAGGACCTCAGCACAGAGCAATACACCAGTTTCTTACGAAGCAATCAAACAACAGTGTGATGTACCTCATGACCAAGCAATTCCTCTCTTAGGAATACACCCAGCAGAAATGCAGATATATGTTATCAAAAGACATATGAGTGGAGTGTTCATAGCAGCATGATTTGTAAGAGCCTCAAACTGGAAACTGCCCAAATGCTAATCAACATTAAATTGTGACATACACATACAATGAAGTACTATACACAATTAAGAATGAACAATCTCCGTTTCACATTGCCATGTGAATGAAATTTCAAAACATAATATCAATAGAAGACAAACACAAATATGCATAAAAATAGGCAAAATCTAGTCTGTAATATTGCAAGTCAGGATAATGGGAGTTTACCCTTTAGAGCGGGGGAGATGGTCACTAGAAGGGAGCATGCCAGGTGGCACCTGGAGGCACTGTTAATATTCTGTTTATTAGTTTGACTTGACTGCTGGTTACACGGACATATTCACTTTGGAAAAAATCATCAAACTGTATAGGTAAAATTTTTGCACCTCTCTGCATGTTATTCTTCAGAAAAAGATGTAAGAGAATAAGCTTACTCAACTGAACTGAATCATCTATTATTTGGGGTCGTTCAGATTTATCTTTCTTCCATGAATGTCACTACTGAAATGCTAAGAGATTAAACCAAGTATGGAGTATTAACAGGAAGCCTCTTTTAGTCCACATTGAGAAACACTGGTGAACCAACGTAAATTATCTTGATACATGAAATTCAGGACAAAATATAACATTGGTTATATTTCAGTTTTTGGCTTTTGTTTCCAGGGAGAACTTTACCTTGTTAGGTGTTTTAGAAATATAAGAAAATTCTTTAAATTATATTAAATTATAGAGTTTTATATTGAGGGTGGACTTGGAGAATAAATACAGTCCATGCATTTTACAGATAAGAAAACTGACTTCAAGAGGTTAAATAATTGGCCCAAGGTCACATGTGTGGTTAGTAGCAGCCCTGGGAGGAGGTCCAAGGTCCTGATTTCTTTTTCTGGAGACCACACAGCCTCCTTATTTTCTAAGAAAGTCCATGAATACATTTAAATCGTCTGCTACAGAATTTTTAAAGATCAACTCATTTAGTCCTGTTGGTACAATGCATAGGCTGTGAACTGGCTCTACTTCCTCAGCTACAATCTGTCAACAATCAACAAGTCCATAGACTGGCATTTCTGCTTCAACTTAATGGTTGACTTTAATTAATGCATTGTTTTTGTGCTCATGAAAACTGGTTAGCTCACACGAACAGCTTTAAAATCAAAATATATTCTCAGAAACAAAGACAATGGAAGCCCTCAGGGTCACATTTTCAAAAGCAATAACTTTTGTCCATCCCTTGAGGGAGTCATGAAGTCCTTGGGACAAATCTATCCTAATTGTCTTAAGTTTACCACAGAGCTTCCCAACCCTGGCTCTTTTTCAGTGCTGTCTGTAGGGGTTTTACGCACCATGATGCTATGGCTCCATCCCAGACCTCCCAAGTCAGATTCTCTGGGGAAAGGGTCTGGACATCTGATGCTTTAAAAGCCCACGGGTGATTCTGATGTAGCCCTGGTAGGAATGCCTGGTCCTTTACACCTCTGTGACACGGCTCTTATCATCCTCTCCATGATCCTTCAGATATGTGGAGATTTAGTAAATAAAGCAGTAACTTGCAAATGGTTGTCTTAACTACACCAAACCTGAGGGTCTATTCTTTCTCAAAGTGTCATTGATTACATGCCACAAGTTGGTATATTGCCCACTTTAATGGCTACATATATGCAGCCAACAAACAATTAGTTTTATATTCATGGGTGCTGTAAATTTCTTAAAGAGCAATTAAACTATACACGTTTCAGGGACCAGGGGAGGTCACAGAAGCATTGGTAAAGATTACACATACATTAAAAAGAAAGAAAATCAAAGCTGGATATGAGAAAGGTCAAATAGGAGTCAGAGACTCAGTCAAGGTTCTGAGTCCAAAGTCAGAGACAGTTGGGAGGCAAGGCGAAGGCTGCATAAATGAAATAAGAATAAAGTGTCAAACCAAAACTCATCTTATTTGAATTTTTGTTACAAAATAGAACAATTCTACAGTCACATTCTACCTTATATGATGCACATCACTATAAAATAATTTGAGCTCTGTAAACAAGGACCTAAGAGCTATAAAGAGATATATTTTGAGAGACATAAAGTACTGACATTATCAAGCATTGGTAATTAACTAATTATTGGGGCCAGGCGCTGTGGCTTACGCCTGTAATCCCAGCACTTTGGGAGGCCAAGGTGGGTGATCGCCTGAGGTCAGGAGTTTGAGATCAGCCTGGTCAACTTGATGAAACCCTGTCTCTACTGAAAATACAAAAAATTAGCCAGGCATGGTAGTGCATGTCTGTAACCCCAGCCACAGCTACTTGGGAGGCAGATGCAGGAGAATTGCTTGAACCTGGGAGGCAGAGGTTGCAATGAGCCAAGATTGTGCCACTGCACTCTAGCCTGGGCAACAAGAGCAAAACTCCGTCTCAAAATAATAATAATAATAATAATAATAATTAACTAATTATGGACCCTTTTTAGTTAGTTCATTAATTGATTAATTCATATGTATTGTATCTACTATGCAGTAGTTATTACTATCACAGGTTTTTGAAAAGATCCTGTCCTATGAGCTTATATTTAGTCAGAAAACAGATAAATAAATAGATACCATAATATGCTGCTGAGATATAATTCAAAGACGAGGGCTATGGATGTCCAGACCTAGTCGTGTGAAGTAACTCTTGAGGTAAATCTTAAAGGATAAGCAGGAAAAGGTAGAAAAACAAAGGAAAGAGTTGCAGAGAGAAAGAAAAAGGTCACATTTATACAAAGGCAGAAGGCACCAAACCACAGAATGGGAAAGATGCTTCTGTGTTTATAAAATTTAAAAAGTTCAGCTGGGCATGGTGGCTCATGCCTGTAATCCCGGCCCTTTGGGAGGTCAAGGCAGGAGAATCACTTGAGGTCAGGAGTTTGAGACCAGCCTGGCCAACATGATGAAACTCCATCTCTACTAAACATACAAAAAATTAGCTGGCATGGTGGCGCACTCCTGTAATCCCAGCTACTCAGGAGGCTGAGGCAGGAGAATCACTTGAACCCAAGAGGCAGATGTTGCAGTGAGCCGAGATCACATCACTGTACTCTAGCCTGGGTGACAGAGCGACACTCTGTTTCCAAAACAAACAAACAAACAAAAAACAGAAATTTTAAAAACTCAATACGGTATGAACACAGAGCTCATGAATCTAGGAAAATCCTGTCTTCTTAGCTCACAAGTTCCCATTGCATTCTATCTCTCATCTACTCAACTTATATATGTATCTTATGAGTTCCTGGAGGACAGGACTCTAATCACACAAGCATATCCTCTGGTCTACCAGCATCTCATACATACTTCTGATTGAATGAATTTCTTCCAGATCTAGCCTATTGTATGTGAGAAAACTGAAGTTCAGGGAATTAAGGGGGACAGTCTAAGATCACACACTATTTAGTGGCTGAACCAAATAATAAAACAGGATCTGGGGAGCCACTGTTTGCCTACACAGCAGCCTCCATGCAAGTCCTGAGTTAAAGGAGTCTTTGCAGCTTCCGGTGAATGTATCCATATAATGTTAAGAATGGAAAGCTTGTTTGAATCCTAATTTCCTAAAGTAGGTATTGGCTGCTGGGATTATAAATTAATCATAGAGAATGAGTCTGAACCAATGACTCAGTAATTCAGGATTATTATAATAACAACTAAACTCATTTGTAAAACTGTTCACTTTTTCCTAGTATACAAATAAGTAATACTTTAAAAAAATTGTAACTTTACATTTTATAAGCATAATTAAATACATAATTAAAGCAGATTACAATGGGAAAAAATGGATCTTCACCCATCCTTAAAGTAATGAATTATTATCCATTGAGTTCTAAGAATTTATCAAAGACAGAAAAAGAAAGGGATTCAAAATCTTGGGTAAATATTCTTATAAAACCATGAAGACAGAATCAATAATGTCCTACCAACCCTCAAATCTAACACCCAGATATTAATGATATATTTCTCTCAGATCCATGTTGTCATAGAAACAACACTTTTCAAGAAATACCATCTGCCAAAGAGGGAAGCTGGTAGTAATTTTCAATCAGTGCTTAAAATTTTCAGTGTTGAGGCTTAGTACTTTTCCTCTCTGTTCTGCATCTGGTATGCATAGCTCTATTATTTACAACTGACCTCTTCCCCAGTTTTTTTTTTAATTGGTTTATAACAAAACCTTTCATCATGATCATTTACCTGGACTCCATTGCTGGACCAACCCCTGTGGCCTTGCCCTGGTTACTCAAAGTCTAACACAATTCACGTGAACAGGCACTTCGTGAGTGCTGGCTATACCCTCAGCTCTTTGCTTATTCTGGGACTGTGGGGGATGCTCAATGAGCTCTTCAGAGCACCTAGTATCTGTGAATTTAAAGGAATGAAAGGGCAGTACAGAGGTGCAAAGTAGGAACCTGTGTGCAGAGTGATGATGAAGGCTGACAAGGAGTAGAGGTCAGTTGCAGAGGAGTTGTTATTAATATTTATCTGGTCCTTGAATATTCAGTAGGATTTCAAGTAGAGTGCCTTGAATGCTCCACACATGTGTTTGGATTGTTTCTATAAGCCATGGGGAACCATTAATAATAACTAAGCAGAATTATTTAAGGGAACAGCTCTGGCAGCAGAGCTGATGGAGGAGTGAGGGTGAAAGGCAGAGAGAAACATTAAGAGGTTCCGTAGGAGATACAGCAGCAGCTGCTGCATCACCTGGGAGTTTGTTAAAAATACAGAATTTCAGGCCCCATCCCAGACCTACTAACCTAGAATCTCCTGTTTCAGTCAAATCCCTGAAAGAGTAAAGTATGCAAGACACTGGTCTAACAGAAAATGTTGCATATTCCCATCTTGGCAAGGTTATGGACCATAACTCTGAGCAACGCTGGATTTCAGAGAGCTAGACCTGTCCCAAAACTTTGAGTGAAGAGCAAAGGAAATGTGAAATTATTAATAATATGCAGGATGGGGGCACACTCTGGAAGTGGGGGATAATGCAAAGGCTGAAGGACCTCAAGTACAGGTGGGAAATAAGAATTTGCTAAGAAATGAAAGGGCCATGAAAGTGAGTAGAAGGGATAAAGTTATGGCTGGAGTTAGGGCATCTGAAGAAACTGCAGAAGGCAGCTGAGAGGGCAAAGGAATCTCATATGGAACAGCTGCCAAGAGGCTTTGAGTAAGAGGTGGATCCATGTGGGAGCAGGAGGTGGGGATATGAGGACACTGGTTTGCACTAGATGCCAAGTAGTTTCAACTTGGTGGACAAAAAGGAGGCAATTTCAGAGTCACAACAGAGGGATGGTCTATAAGTTTGAGTGGCAAATTGTATGCACAGACGGAGGAAGAAGGAGATTCTGAAAATGACACCTATTTTTCCAACCTGGCTAATTGCAGAGAGGCAATGCCATCTACATATGAAATTAAATGCATGGAACACAGAAAATCTTATATCACTGATAAGCAAAACTCTAGAATATTTTGTTCAGAAAGTACACACAATCTACACCTGGTGACTTTAGTGTCACTGAAGTGTCACACCTTTAAGAATGAGTAAAAATATCTAATTTGTATTGAGTATTGGTAAAGAACATGATTTAAAATGCTTAAAATGCCCATTATAAACCTCATAACTCCATGAAGCAGGCTCGGTTATTACACTCATTTTACAGGTAAGGAAACTGAGGCATAGAAGGGCTACTTAACTTGCCAAAGGCAAAAATTAGTGTTAACATCAATATTTGGACTTGGTTAGTGGTATCACAGCCAATAATCATCATCACTATGCTAGGCGGCGTCCCCTTCCTCCCTGACATCTTCATCCTATTATTTAACCTACAGGCCATTTCTAAGGTCAAACAGGTACCAAGTTTTATATACCAAAAAAATCTGGGTATAAAGATTGTGGAGTTCCTCGGAAGATGGTGTGTCTCTAAATCCCAGAAATTACTTTTCTGAATGGAAAAACATTAAAGGGAAATATGTTTTAGAAAGAGTAAGATGGCTGTGTAAATTAGGATAGAATCAGTTCCTGATTATCTGCATTTATTGATGATAGTGTCGGCAGAAACCACTGAAATCCCCTAATATCCCTCAAACTTTAACAGCCATGTCAATGACTGATTTCTCCATACTCTCTAATCTAGATCCCAGGTATTTTCAGAGTAGCCTCATGAAAAGGGGAAAAAGTAAAGTATGTTGAGAAACTAAGGCTAGATTAATAAAAATGTTGGGTAACTACTAGGCACGTTACTTGGATGCAACCTTCCTGAAGTTCAGATCCATCTTCATTTTCCCTACATTCCAACCATATATCAATGGCAAACCACTTATAGCTTATCCGTCAGTTCTCCTATCTGCAAATTGGGGTCAGTAACAGCATTTACTTGTAAGTATTGTTGGAGGGAACTAAATGTCATAATTAATGAGGGGCACATAGTAAACACCCAATAATACGATAATCATCAGGTCAGTCATCAAGACCAATACATAAAAATTAAATTGAAAATGACTACTCCTCTTTTACAAACTGTCCGCCAGACTGCAGCATATCTGTCTCAGTCTCAATCTCTCTTAATTGTGGGTTGAAAGATGAAGCCCAGGTTGGCAGGAAAAAACTCCTTTCATTTTTCTTTAAATGAGCTCCAGAGGTCTTTTTTCCTCGGCCACTGTTATTTACTCTGGCACTCAAAGTTAGCAGCAAGAACTATTAGCAAAAAACCCCCAAATCACATGGATATCAATAGAATAAAACCTTCCAAGATTCCATATCCTGCTTATGCCTCAAATCCAGAAACATCACTGACCTCCTTTTAGCACTGACTGATGACAATGCAGATATTTCAGGCTGCAGTTCCTTGCACACTACGGCCTGTCTGAGTTTGTTTTGCCTCTGGACTATTTTTGCTCACATGGTTGCTCTCAGCCGCAGACACTCAAATGGAAACCAGAGTGATCCAAATGTTTGGGAGGAACCTATAAACAAATGTAGGAAGAAGCATCTCGTCTGACCACGGCGCCCACAGCAGTTTCTGTAGACAGAATATAAGGAGCTGGAAATCCAGCCCCTTCCAGTTAAGAACTTGCCTTAAATCTTTCTTAGGTATTTTGATATTTCACACTAGGATGGAAGGATGGAAACTGAGAGGAGCAGGTTGGGAAGAGCTTATTAACATGGTAAGTGCGTGTGAGAGTGTGTTCCTAAAGTTTTTTTTTTTTTTTTTTTTTGGCGGGAAAAGGTGGCCTGGAAGGGCTAGATGCCTGCCATCCTTTGCTTGGACAGAAAATACAGGACCAGGCATAGTGGCTCACACCTGTAATCCTAGTGCTTAGGGAGGCTGAAGTGGGATGACTGCTTGAGGCCAGGAATTAGAGACCAGCCTGGGCACCAGAGTGAGATCCTATCTCTACAAAAAATGAAAAAATTATGCTAGCATGGCCGCACACGCCTAAAGTCACAGCAACTCAGGAGGCTGAGGTGGGAAGGTTGCTTGAGCCCAAGAGTTCCAGTTTGCAGTGAGCTATGATCATGCCACTGAAAATAAAACAAAACAAAACAAAGGAAGAAAATACAAATAGGGTATTTTTTGAAACTAAAAGGCAACCCCTTCCCCCACAAAAAAGAAAAACAGACAGAAACAGGTCTTTAGGTTTAGAAACTTCCAGAAAAACCTCAGACTAAATTCAGGTGTCTTGCTTAAAATAGACTCTAAACATTATGTGAGTGATATTTATTTGGAGATCATTAAGGACCCCCAAAGCCACCTTGCAAATATCCAGACACCATTAACTTAAACAGAATGCCTTAATTCTGTAGAGCTCAGAAATGTGGGAATAGACATGATGCAAGGCCTTGGAAACTTCTATCGTTTCTCTCAAAGTACTTGGCTCTTTCTTCTCTCCTCCCTGCTCCACTTTTTATTGGACCATAGTCAGTCAAGAAAGTGGTGCAAAATAAGGAAAGGAGGTGGCCCCAACCATGAGGCTGCTCTGGCAAAGTCCTCTAATTGGAGCATAAACCGAACCTACCAGTAGCTTCATTCATCCAGTCTTGGTTCATATCAACTCATTGGCATATTGTCATCGTTGAAGGATTTCCAACCTCAAACCTCCAACGCTTGCACCCTAGAGAGAAATAGAACAGACAGTGTTATCTGGGACCCTGCTATCCTTGATCAGAATGTTAGGCCACTGGATCTAAACAGATAAAAATAAAAAGGCAAAAAAAATCCCACACAAAAACAGTAAAAAAACTAGAAGGAATCCTTGCTTTCACAAATGGCCAAATCTTTAAACGTGTGTCTATTAAATACATCTTTTAAGACTAAAAAATGACGTGCAGCCTGCCAAAACAAAATCAGGTTATAGAACATTTTCACCTTCCAACAAATTGCTTGTTTTCCCATCCGAACAATAACCTTATTGTTTGCACTAAAGTACAGTACATGACTAGTCATGTTAGGAAGTGAATGAATTGTTGTGCTGTCAACATGATTTTTTTTTCCCACATACCTATTATATCTAGGAATTCCTTCCAAAGTTAGAAACTTTGAAGAAAATGCACACTGCTTTCATCTGCTTGTATTATTTAGAGTTATATTGACATTTAGATTAGAGCTGCTTAGTAATGTGAATTTTATTACTATTATTATTATTACTATTATTTGCACAGGTTTCTGAATATACATTCTTGAACCCTTGTCAAAGTCTGATGAGAATTTGGGTTTATAGTACCTTGCATGTTTTATTTAAGCCCGGGCTGTAACCTTCCGTAAAACTTCAATTTACTTACTGGTACAGGAGTATATGAAGACATCATAAAGGCTTACACCTGAAATGAGGCACTCCTTTCCATCCCTTTCCTTTCTGATTGAACTTAGTAACTCAGGAGTCTACTGACAAAGAAGAGGAGGTATAAGACATCCAGCTGGGTCTGATCTGGATGATCCTAGCTTTTCAATTAACCTGGAAGAAATGGAAACAAATCAAATATTTTAATTGTAAATCAGGACGAAAAGTTCTGTTACTAACATGTAGAGCTCAGATATTAATTCAACAATCTGTCAAGCATGGCAAACAAAAGCATTCATATCTTCCTACTCTGTTTGTTGATGGCTGTAAATAACAAGTCAGAGAGTCATAGAAACTTGGACATGCAGTTAGGTGAAATAAGTTCCATTCAGCATTCATTTCCAAACTCAGCCAATCTCATGACCACACTAATGAACACCTAAACACCCTCACATGTCCCACTTAAGATGTCCATAAAACTCTTACCATATGGACCAACCAGCCTTCAGCATGCACCCTTCATTTTAATCTGCTTTTTATTCTCTATTCCTCCTTGTCTTTCTTTAAGTTTCAAAGGGATAATGCAGTATGAAAAATAAATTTACCCTTAGGTTCTTGGTATGCTCAGAGTTCTAAGGCTAGATCAGATTTGCATTAAGACTGCAACATACATGCATCAATATGTTTTCTTGAACCCCTGCCGAAATCTACACACAACAGATGAGTAATGAGTCTTGGAGAAAAGTAAAATCTGTCAATCTGATTATTTTCTCTCTTGGGTGAGACACAGGAATGCATAAAACCTAAATATTGCTCCTCACCTCACTCTCCCATCCCTCCAACAGGCCAGCCCTGGCATGTTCTCCTAGCAAAGGCAGAAGCACATAGTTAAAAGCAGAAACATAGAAGTGAAGTTGGTTTTCAAGCCTCTGCATGCATTCCATCTGCTAATATCTCATTGGCCAAAACTAGTCACATGGCCACAGTCAGAATCAAGGGGTAGACAAATAGGCTCCACCATCCTTTTTTGTCAGAGTTGTGAACGCAGCAAGGGGAAAATAATTGGAGTCCTTAGTGCAATGAATCCACCACAGTCATTGATGTATTCACAATCACAGGTAATAGAAAGACCCAGGGATAGTTTGAGTCAGAGACAAAACTAGCACTCAGATCTCCAGAATTCTGGTTTGCTCCTCGTTTCCTGACATCCCACTGCCTTTTTTGATTAAAGAACAATGAAATGACTCATAAAAATGTCCCATAATCAATTTCAATATTATCAAATATGACTCATACTCTCTAAAATAGTGCCTAAGAATACTGTATCTATTAAGTAAATGTAGAGAGCTTTGAACCAAACTTAAAAATCTCTATTCTTAGTAAGATTTTATATCATTAGAGGTCATAATGCAAGCCAGGCAAGTATTAGACAAGGAAAAGCCTAAACTCTGATGGCTGGAGACATTTACAATCTATTTAGAGTTGCCAGATTAAGCAAATAAAAATACAAGGTGCCCAGTTAAATCTGAATTTCATACACAAAGAATATTTTTGTCCTGCATATTTCTAGGGATACACTTATACTAAAAAACCCTTATTTATCTGAAATTTAATTGTAACTGGTCATCCTCTATTTTATCTGACAACCCTAAATCTACCACAAACCATCAATAACAAGGAGTTATATTCTTGAAGATTTTTTCAAGGAGAATTACTGTAAGTATTCAGAATAAAGACACTAATTTATAATGAAAAGTATTGTTGAATTTGGCATATAAGTTAATGTTTTCCAAAACAAACTTTTCCATAAAGTTATATTAATAAAGCACAGTAGGATTTCATATTTCATATGCATATATGACAATTAATTTCACCATAGGGAGTGAAGGAATAGAAATTGAACCTTATAAGTGTTCATGTAGTCATTAATGTTCTGGGGCTACTCTGTGCCTTTGATGGACTTGACAGTGAAAACACAGCAGGAACCCTTGATTCCACAAGCCACTGTGGAAAAGTCTATCCCGCAGAGTAGATGTGATAAGAGGATATAGATTTTATAGCCCTAACAATTTATTCTCAGTGTCTTTCAAAGTGTTCACTGGCAAGAAAACAGTACTTGTGGATTCAATTCTATACACCCACCTCTTAAGAACCCCAGCCACAATGCCCATGACCACCATATCGGAGCTCATTGTTTGAAGGTAAGAAGCAAATGGATGTCTGGGAGAATCCCAAATTGTAAAAACAATTAATAAATAAATTAAAATTTAAAATAAAAAATTAAGTTGATGCAAGAGATGTGTGTTGCTATGAGTTGATAGACAAGATGAAGAGTTAATATTTGTCTGCTTTTGTAACAGTTGTCAGTGGGAAGGAATTAAAAAAAAAAATCATCAACAAAAAAACCTCCTCCTCAAACTGGCCAAGCTATCTGTTAAACCTGATTTCCATTAAATGTTTGTTAATTCAATTTATAAAAGCCAAAGCCCAATGGCCACTGTCTGTGCACACAATAGAGGCTGTATGTGTACAGGCTGGCATTCTGCCAGTATATAGTGTCCTATGGACTGGTATCTTGCATGTAAACATCGTTCAAATCTCTAATAATCAAAAATTTTTAAAAAAATAGTTTTATGGCTCCAATAGTCTTATAATGCAAAACAAATATTGAATTTCCTGTGCTCAGTTCCTGTGTTCAGGCTGTGGACCTTCTTGTTGGCAACTGAATGTAAGTGGGGGTTTGTTTTACCATTTCATTAGGTCAAAGTTTTCACTTCCACTAGGAAGGCAAAGGAAGTTGCCTTTGCGGGAGAATCAACTCCATGTTATAAGTTTTATTGTCACTGGACTAGAGCATTACATTTAGTAAAATTTCTCATATTACAGGATCTGACTTTGAAGTTAAATGTTGAATATGTATAACTTTTACACATAAGTATCTAATGGATATGTCGTGTATTATTTATAAATGTGCTATAATTGTACACAAAGAAATGTAAAAATAGTGGTAAATAATAACTGGTATAAGTTACATAATAAACCATATTCCAATACAAACATTGATTATTATAATTATTAATATATACTATAAGAAAAACATAGAAGGGAGAGGTAAAAGTGAAAATATTCACTTTTTTCCTGACTTCCATTTACTCCATACATATTTGCTACACAACCTTTCTCCCTTCCCACTTCACCAGTATCAGACAATGAAAGTAGTTGATATTGGTTCTCTCACTCTGCTAGTCGGGAAGTCTAATTGAACATCTTCTAGGTGCTAGATATGTTAGATAGTGTGGATGATATAAAGCAAGTGTCAGACATGTCTCTGGTCTCCAGATGATTACTACCCACTTATAATGTCCCCACAATGGCTCTGCCTTGGGATTTTGTCACTTATATAAAGCCTTTTCCTCATCAGCATAGTGACCCATGGTCAATGTGCATCTCATTGGGTGGCTATGGTGAGAATGGCTAAGACAGAGGGCAATCTCACTGATCTTTCTTCTTCAATAATTATTTATCAAGTATTCACCATGCCCCATTGCATATGTCAATATTTGTTCTCGAGTGTGTATGGGGGCAGGGGATGTGTTTGTACATGTATAAGAAAGACAGAGAGACTGAGACTGACTGTATTTGTCAGTTTAACTTAAATTTCTCCAACCTGAAAGGATCAATGCAGCACTTCAAATGGTCCACAACTGAGTACTTTCTCCATCAAATAAAGGAGGCAATTAAGATATTTAAAATCAGAATAAATGTTTGAGATAATGTGGAAAAAACAATAGGTTAATTGACTGTTGCTGTTGATTGTTTTGTTTAGTTTTGCTTCCCAGTGTTAACTGTTCCCAGTGTTAACTGTTGTCATGATATTCGGTGGATGTCATTTAATTCCTAGTCCAGGACATCACTAAGGCATGGGGATAATGCAGTTTGTTGGTGAAAAATTATCTGTATGCAATACTCATGTGGACTTTATTCCTATTAAAATAATATGCTTTGTTTAGCCAATGAATTGAAATTTTTAGAAAATTCCTTTGTGCTAAAGTCATCCCTGTATTTTATTTCAAGACAAATCCAAATACCTTATAACCAAACAGAAGCATTCAGTTAGCACTTTGTCAAACTCTGGCATATTGATTTCTTAAAACAAACGTGTTTTCTTTTGCTTTCTTACACATACCTTTTACTTAGTTATTATTCATCCAACTACTTTGCCTTTTGAACAAATGGCAAAGTCAAGAGGCTGTAACAAATGAGACAATTCAGGAATACTATATGGAGTTGTGCTCTAGGAGGATAATTGTGGATTTGGGATCTAAAGACCAAGTTTCAGTGTCAGTTCTGTGTCTTCCTTGATTGGCATTGGGCAGGTCATTCAATGTCTTCTGGGCCTCAATCCTCAGCCTTTAAGGTAAAGATGATGCTTATAGTGCTTTGGGGAAGGTTGAATAAGAGAAGGTATGCAAAAACACTTCACAGGATATGTAAAGGCGGAGAAATACAGTGATACGGTTTCTGGGACTCTGCGTAAAGGAGCAGAGCTACCCAGAAGTCCTCAGAAAAATAATCTTTGTTCTCTTTTGACCTCTACATCACCTTGCCTTATAGCAGCTCCAAGTTTTACATGCTGAACCCTCAAGAAGAACCTCCTGAATCAACCACAGTAATATTGAAGAGTATTCAATATTTTCTTAAATAGTAAGAAGATATCAATGGATGAGATAATTTAAGTCAATAATAAAAAATCATTAATAACTTATCCTCTATCAACTTAAAGCTATAATATTGTAATGTGCCTTATTTTTAAAATCATGATTCCCGGGCAAGATGGCCAAAAAGGAACAGCTCCAGTCTGCAGCTCCCAGAAAGACCAACGCAGAGGGTGATTTCTGCATTTCCAATTGAGGTACAGATCATCTCACTGGGACTGGTTAGATAATGGGTACAGCCCATGCAGGGCGAGCAGAAGCAGGGCAGAGCATTGACTCACCCCAGAAGTGCGAGAAGTCAGCTAACTCCCTCCCTTAGCCAAAGGAAGCCATGAGGGAATGTGCCTTGAGGAATGGAGCATTCCAGCCCAGATACTACTCTTTTCCCATAGTCTTCACAACCCACAGGCCAGGAGATTCCCTTAGGTGTCTACACCACCAGGGCCCTAGGTTTCAAGCACAAAACTGGGAAGCCATTTGGCCAGACACTGAGCTACCTGCAGGAGTTTATTTTGTACACCAATGGCACTTGGAATGCCAGCAAGACAGAACTGTTCACTCCCCTGGAAAGGTGGCTGAAGCCAGGGAGCCAAGTGGCCTTGCTCAGCAGATCCCACCCCCATGGAGCCTAGCAAGCTAAGATCCACTGGCTTGAAATTCTCACTGCCAGTACAGCAGTCTGAAGTCAACCTGGGATGCTCGAACTTTGTAGGGGAAGGGGCATCCACCATTACTGAGGCTTGAGTAGGCGATTTTCCCCTCACAGTGTAAACAAAGCTGCCTGGAAGCTTGGACTGGGCGGAGCCCACCACAGCACTGCAAAGTCATTGTAGTCAGACTGCCTCTCTAGATTCCTCCTCTCTGAGCACAGCATCTCTGAAAGAAAGGTGACAACTCCAGTAAGGGGTTTATAGATAAAACTCCCATCTCCCTGGGACAGAACACTTCGGAGAAGAGGCAGCTCTGGGCACAGCTTCAGCAGACTGAAACTTTCCTGCCTGCCTGCTCTGAAGAGAGCAACTAATCTCCCGGCACAGCACGCGAGCTCTACTAAGGGACAGATTGCATCCTCAAGTGGGTCCCTGACCCCCATATCTCCTGACTGGGAGACACCTCCCAGCAGGGGTCGACAGATACCTCATACAGGAGAGCTCTGGCTGACATCTGGTGGGTGCCCCTCTGGGAAGAAGCTTCCAGAGGAAGGAGCAGGCAGCAATCTTTACTGTTCTGCAGCCTCCGCTGGTGATACCCAGGCAAACAGGATCTGGAGTGGACCTCCAGCAAACTCCAACAGACCTACAGAAGAGGGGCCTGACTGTTAGAAGGAAAACTAACAAACAGAAAGCAATAGCATCAAAATTAACAAAAAGGATGGCCATGCAAAAACTGCATCCAAAGGTCACCAACAGCAAAGACCAAAAGTAGATAAATTCACGAAGATGAGGAAAAAGCAGTGCAAAAAGGCTACAAATTCCAAAAAACAGAATGTGTCTTCTCCAAAGGATCACAACTCTTTGCCAGCAAGGGAACAAAACTGGATGGAGAGTGAGTTTGACAAATTGACAGAAGTAGTCTTCAGAAGGTGAGTAATAACAAACTCCTCCGAGCTAAAGGAGCATATTCTAACCAAATGCAAGGTAGCTAAGAACCTTGATAAAAGGTTAGAGGAATTGCTAACTAGAATAACCAATTTAGAGAAGAACATAAATGATCTGATGGAGCTGAAAAACACAGCATGAGAACTTCGTGAAGCATATACAAGTATCAACAGCCAAATTGATCAAGTAGAAGAAAGGATATCAGAGAGTGAAGATCAACTTAATGAAATAAAGCATGAAGACAAGATTAGAGAAAAAAGAATGAAAAAGAAGGAACAAAGCCTCCAAGAAATATGGGAATATGTGAAAAGACCAAACCTACATTTGATTGGTGTACCTGAAAGTGACGGGGAGAATGGAACCAAGCTGGAAAACACACTTCAGGATATTACACAGGAGAACTTCCCCAATCTAGCAAGACAGGCCAATATTCAAATTCAGGAAATACAGAGAACACCACAAAGATATTCCATGAGAAGAGCAACCCCAAGACACATAATTGATAGATTCACCAAGGTTGAAATGAAGGAAAAAATGTTAAGGGCAGTCAGAGATAAAAATAGGGTTACCCACAAAGGGAAGCTCATCAGACTAACAGCAGATCTCTCTGCAGAAACCCTACAAGCCAGAAGAGAGTGGGGGTCAATATTCAACACTCTTAAAGAAAAGAATTTTTAACCCAGAATTTCATATCCAGCCAAACTAAGCTTCATAAGTGAAGGAGAAATAAAATCCTTTACAGACAAGCAAATGCTGAGGGATTTTGCTAACACCAGGCCTGCCTTACAGGAGCTCTTGAAGGAAGCACTAAATATGGAAAGGAAAAACCTATACCAGCCACTGCAAAAACAAACCAAAAAGTAAAGACCATCGACACTATGAAGAAACTGCACCAACTAATGGGCAAAATAAGCAGCAGCATCATAATGATGGGATCAAATTCACACGTAACAATATTAACCTTAAATGTAAATGGGCTAAATGCCCCAATTAAAAGTCACAGACTGACAAATTGAATAGAGAGTCAAGATCTATCAGTGTGCTGTATTCAGGAGGCCCATCTCACGTGCAAAGACACATATGGGCTCAAAATAAAGAGATGGAGGAAAATTTACCAAGCAAATGGAAAGCAAAAGAAAAAAAAAAAGGCAGGGATTGCAATCCTAATCTCTGACAAAACAGACTTTAAACCAACAAAGATCAAAAAACACAAAGAAGGGCATTACGTAACTGTAAACGGATCAATACAACAAGAAGAGCTAACTATCCTCAACATATATGCATCCAATACAGGAGCAGCCAGATTCATACAGCAAGTTCTTACAGACTTACAAAGAGACTTAGACTCCCATGCAATAATAGTGGGAGACTTTAACACCCCACTGTCAATATTAGACAGATCAACAAGACAGAAAATTAACAAGGATATTTAGGACTTGAACTCAGCTCTAGGCCAAGCAGACCTAATACACATCTACAGAACTCTCCACCCCAAATCAACAGACTACACATTCTTCTCAACACCATATAGCACTTATTCTAAAATCGACCACATAACTGGAAGTAAAACACTCCTCAGCAAATGCAAAAGAATGGAAATCTTAACAAAGAGTCTCTCAGACCACAGTGCAATCAAATTAGAACTCAGGATTAAGAAACTCACTCAAAACCACACACCTACGTGGAAACTGAACAACCTGCTCCTGAATGACCACTAGGTAAATAGGGAAAAGAAGGCAGAAATAAATAAGTTCTTTGAAACCAATCAGAACAAAAACAGCACATACCAGAATCTCTGGGACACAGCTAAAACAGTGTTTAGAGCAAAATTTATAGCACTAAATGCCCACAGGAGAAAGCGGGAAAGAGCTAAAATCAACACCCTAGCATCACAATTAAAAGAACTAGAGAAGCAAGAGTGAACAAATTCAAAAGCTAACAGAAGACAAGAAATAACTAAGATCAGAGCGTAGATAGAGACATGAAAAATCCTTCAAAAAATCAGTATATCCAGGAGCTGTTTTTTAAAAGATGAACAAAATAGATAGACTGTTAGCCAGATTAATAAAGAAGAAAAGAGAGAAGAATCAAATAAACACAATAAAAATGATAAAGTGGAGATCACCACAGATCCCACAGAAATACAATCTATCATCAGAGAATACTATAAACACCTCTATGCAAATAAACTAGAAAATCTAAAAGAAATGGATAAATTCCTGGACATATACACATCTTAATTATAAATTGATAAACTAGGAGGAAGAAGTCAAATCCCAGAATAGACCAATAACAAGATATGAAATTGAGATAGTAATTAATAGCCTACCAACCAGAAAAAGTCCAGTACTAGACAGAATCGCAGCCAAATTCTACCAGAGAAGTTGGTGCCATTCCTTCTGAAACCATTCCAAAAAATAGAAAAAGAGGGACTCCTCCCTAACTCATTTTATGAGACCAGCATCATTCTGATATCAAAGCCTGGCAGAGCACAACACAAAAGGAAAATTTCAGGCCAATATCTCTGAGGAACCTCAATGTGAAAATCCCCAATAAAATACTGGCAGACCAAACCCAGCAGCACATTATAAAGCTTATCCACCACGACCAAGTCATTTTCATCCCTGGGATGAAAGTCTGGTTCAACATACTCAAATCAATAAACGTAATCCATCACATAAACAGCACCAATGACAAAAACCACATGATTATCTCAATAGATGCAGAGAAGGTCTTCAATAGAGTTCAGCACACCTTCATGCTAAAAACTCTCAATAAACTGGGTATTGGTGGAACATATTTCAAAATATTAAGGCTTATTTATGGCAAACCCACAGCCAATATCATACTGAATGGGCAAAAGCTGGAAGCATTCCCTTTGAAAACCGGCCCAAGACAAGGATGTCCTCTCTCACCACTCCTATTCAACATAGTATTGGAAGTTCTGGCCAGGGAAATCAGGCAAGAGAAAGAAATAAGGGGTATTCAAATAGGGAGAGAGAAGGTCAAATTGTCTCTGTTTGCAGATGATACGATTGTATATTTAGAAAACCCCATCGTCTCAGCCCAAAAACTCCTTAAGCTGATAAGCAACTTCAGCAAAGTCTCAGGATACAAAATCAGTGTTGAAAAATCACAAGCATCCCTATATACCAATAATAGACAGACAGACAAATCAAAGGCAAACTCCCATTCACAATTGCTACAAAGAGAATAAAATACTTAGGAATACGATTTACAAAGGATGTGAAGGACATCTTCAAGGAGAACTACAAACCACGGCTCAAGGAAACAAGACAGGACACAAATAAATGGGAAAACATTCCATGTCATGAATAGAAAGAATCAATATCATGAAAATGGCCATACTGCCCAAGGTAATTTGTAGATTCAATGCTATTCTCATCAAGCTACCACTGACCTTCTTCAAGAATTAGAAAAAATTACTTTAAGTTTCATATGGAATCAAAAAAGATCCTATATAGTCAGGACAGTCCTAAGCAAAAAGAACAAAGCTAGAGGCATCATGCTACCTGACTTCAAACTATACTACAAGGCTACAGTAACCAAAACAGCATGATACTGTTATCAAAACAGATATATAGACCAATGGAACAGAATAGAGGCCTCAGAAATAATGCCACAGATCTACAGCCCTCAGATCTTTGACAAACCCGACAAAAATAAGCAATGGGGAAAGGTTTTTCTATTTAATAAGTGATGTTGGGAAAACTGGCTTGCCATATGCAGAAAACAGAAACTGGACCCCTTCCTTACACCTTATACAAAAATTAACTCAAGACTTAAACGTAAGACCTAAAACCATAACAACTCTAGAAGAAAACCTAGGCAATACCACTCAGGACATAGGCATGGATGAAGACTTCATGACTAAAACACCAAACGCAATGGCAACAAAAGCCAACATTGACAAAAGGGATCTAATTAAACGAAAGAGCTTCTGCACAGCAAAAGAAACTGTCATCAGAGTGAACAGGCAACCTACAGAATGGGAGAAAATTTTTGCAATCTATCCACCTGACAAAAGGCTAATATCCAGAATCTACAAGGAACTTAAACAAATTTACAAGAAAAAAACAAACAACACTTCAAAAAGTGGGCAAAAGATATGAACAGACACTTTTCAAAAGAAGACATTTATGCAGCCAACAAACATATGAAAAAAAGTTCATCATCACTGGCCATTAGACAGATTCAAATCAAAACCGTAATGAGATACCACGCCATGCCAGTTGGAATGGCGATCATTAAAAATTCAGGAAACAACAGATGCTGGAGAGGATGTGGAGAACTAGGAACACTTCCACACTGTTGGTGGGAGTAACAATTAGTTCAACTATTGTGGAAGACAGTGTGGTGATTCCTCAAGGATCTAGAATTAGAAATACCATTTGACTCAGAAATCCCATTATTGGGTTTATACCCAAAGGATTATAAATCATTCTACTATAAAGACACATGCACACGTATGTTTATTGCAGCACTATTCACAATAGCAAAGACTTGGAACCAACCCAAATGCTCATCAATATTGGACTGGATAAAGAAAATGTGGCACACATACACCATGGAATACTATGCAGCCATAAAAAGGATGAGTTCATGTCCTTTGCAGGGACATGGATGAAGCTGGAAACCATCATTCTCAGCAAACTAACACAGGAACAGAAAACCAAACACCACA
>NW_012099876.1:5132938-5156574 GCF_000951045.1 Mandrillus leucophaeus | reverse complement strand
CATTCTCAGCAAACTAACACAGGAACAGAAAACCAAACACCACATGTTCTCACATATGAACAATGAGAACATGTTGAACAATGAGAACATATGGGCACAGGGTGGGGAACATCACACACCAAGGCCTGTTGTGTGTTGCAGGGCAAGGGGAGGGATAGCATTAGCAGAAATACCTAATGTAGATGACGGGTTGATGAGTGCAGCAAACCACCATGGTACTTGTATACCTATGTAACAAACGTGCACATTGTGCACATGTATCCTAGAACTTAAAGTATAATTTTTAAAAATCACATATAGAGTAAGATAACTAACCAGAAAAGTTGAAATTAAATGTATATAGAAAAGTTGGAAATGTTTTACAAATATATTAAACAACTAGACCAATAAACATTACCTTAATTAAGCATTTAATTTTGCTCTGAATTTCTAATCAATCAAGTTGACATTTTTAAAAAGAAAATGATGTAATTCTTATTATAAAGTATCTCAATACAAAAATATTAATATCAGAAAGCCTTTATTTCTAAAGAACCTTGTAAGGCGAATGTACTCATTCTTTATTTCTGGGTCCCTAATCAGGATACAGTCCTATATTTCTCAAGCTGTGGAGAAAATATCGCCAGAGTATGGGGATATGCCAGGGTGTGCCTAAAGCCACAGATGACTTAGAGTTTCAACTTAATAATTTTGGGTAAAATTTACATAAGCTTATGTGTTTATAGTAATGCCAATGAGTTTCTTAAGAAAAAAGGAGCAAAATGTGCATTTACTTTTACCATAAGACATGTCAAGTGATGATCTGTCGTAGTGATCTCATACTCCAAACCACAGGATCAAGGTTATATTTCACTGCCAAGAGGATCCCTTTACAGAAGTTTCTGAAGCCTGGCATAATGACAGTATCTTTAATAACATTTCCAGAGAAAATGCTAACGCCTTCTCCTTCATTCATATATAGTCTCCATAAAAGTCCAGAGTAGAACATTAAAGCATGACTCACAAAGGTGCCTGTTCAGAAAGCCAAAACAAAGAGGCCCAATTGCTTATTCTATAACTGAGGAAATAGAACTTAATTTCAAAATGTGGTCCTTACAACACCTGCATCAGAAAATCCTGGAAACGCTTAAATAAATGAAGATTCTCAGGATATACCCAAGACTCAAAGAATAATCGTTTCTGGGGCAGAAGCCAGGAATCTTCATGGGAAATTATTAGAAAATCGATTCATAGGCACACAGAGGTTCGCAAACAATTTAAGATGCTTGGAGGCATTTAAATTCCCTTGGTCTAGTTTTCCTGTCTGACACTTTCCTAAGCTGGCCTTTTGACAGGGCATGGTGGCAGCTAAACCCTGAACAATTTTTAGAGTTGATTAGAAGGCACACCATACGTTCTCAATACCAAAACTCTAGGTGGAAAGTTTATTATTCTACTGGGGATATTGAGAGCTGGACTTAGAATCTTGCTTATTTAGAGAAGCGGTAACACTCACCTGAGAAAGGTTACAAGGGTCACCACAAAGAGAGTCAAACATTTTCTAAAACTCCCCTTCAATCTCTTTAAGTGCCCGAACACATATTCCCATGAATAGAGCACATCAGATTATCCTTTCCTTTCACAAAATCAAATTCCATAGGTTGTTAGGAGACAGCATATTAAAATAGTTCTTGGTCTATCAGTTTTGACCGCACACTTTATCAGTGCAAATCTTCTCAGAGTCTTTAATATGTTAATTTGCAGAATTCTAGAGAGAAAGATAAAAATGTGAATTTTTTTGAACTTATGAGACTAGAGAATCTTTGTATTGGACAGAATCTTGCATGACCAACGTTCTATATCCCTCTGTTACTCGCCACTAGAAGCAGGATTCAGGGATAAACATAGATCAGCATCAGTATCCTCTGGGAGCTTATCAAAAATGCATCTCAAGCCCCACACGAGAACTACTGAAACAAAGTCTGCAGTTTAACAAAATCCCCAGGTGATTTGTACACATGTTAAAATCTGAGAAGCAATGCTGTAAAACACATTTTGAAAACCAGTTCCAAGGACAATGAGAGAGATGATTTTAACCTGGAAAACTTCAAGAACCAGTCTTACATTTCATTCACCTTGGCCCCTTAAAAACTTCAGTGTTGTTTCCACGGAACATCTGCTTCAGGACAGGGATTTTTCACCAGAAAAATTATATGTGAAAGCTGTATATAAAACAGCTCTTTGTGCAGTTGAGAAAAGCACAGATCTGTGCTATGATTTGTACCTTTCTTGGCCTATAAACAATTTTGATTTGTGCCAAACCTGCTCCACAAAGACAGGGATGTTGGAAGAGTTAGAATTTTGTCTATCATTTGAATTTACTCCCCTGCAGAGAAATAGCCCATTTCCCAGCTGCAGCTGAGAACACATCATTCCACTTTAACTGACAAATAATCAAATATCTTTCCGAATTACTATTCCCAAGCCACTCTGGGTTCCAAGCACAGATTTTGAATCAGGTGTGTGTGAAATACAAACAGGGCTTTAGTTGGGAAGAAAAAGATGAAGCTCCAGCCTTAACAAGCAAAATGCACATGTTAATAAAAGCCACGCACAGCCTCAAGTCCATGTAAGTTATGGCTCAACCAGCAAAAGCAAGGTTCCCATCGGAATCTTCCCAGCGTACAGTCATGACTCATGCCCACAGCCATCTTGTCCCTGCAAGAAAAGCATAAATCATCATCCATTTTTTAAAATGATGCCAAAACTGCATTTTATTCAAATGCATTCCTTAAAATAATTGCTGAGAAAATAATACTAGAGTACTCAACTGACAACTGACTCTTCAGTTTTTACATCTGGAGAGAAAAAATGTGTCATGGAGTGGTTAAACAGATTCTAGAGATGCTGGAAATTCCTAAACACACAAAGGTCCAAGAACATCAGGACTTCTTTCATGCTTTTGAAGAGGAAACTTTTGTGCCTCTGTCTTATCTAGAAAGGGGTTTCCTAAGTTTTATAATGCAAATTGTATTATTTTTTCTTTTCTTTTTTCTCCTTTTATATTTTAACCAACAGCATCAGAAAAAAAAAAAACGTATTTGTGCATATGAATTCCTATAAGATCTCTCCCCTATCTCTCTTATATTCCTTCCACCCTCCGTCAAATAAGCTTAGCACACTTTCTTGATTATAATAAGCCATTTTTGGCCCTGTTTCTCTTCCTGATACCCCTTTTCAGCTGTTCTCACTAAGTTTATACTTACTGGTCTAACTCTTTTCTTCTATATGATTTTGGTTTCCCAGAAGCAGCCACTGAGGCAAGGATTCAAGACTGAGTAATTTATTTGATAGGTGATTCCCAGAAACACTGGTAGGGGAGTAGAGGAGTATGTCAGAGAAAGACAGGACAGCAAGTTCTTGAAGATTAGTATCAAACCAGTCGATCCCTCTAGGGAACTCTGAGAGACAGTGTGAAACATTCTTCAGCATTATTCCAACTGAGGGTCAGTGGATTGGAATAGTTTTCAAATCTCTGTTTGTCATTGTTTGAGAGCTGTCTGAGGACATAAACTCTTTGTCATTCTGACTTGCTCTGTGCTTAGGCTAAGGGTACTCTTCAGCCATAAAATAATGAAAATAAATAAAAGCCCTAAGCAAGGAGTTACAGGTGTTCATAATAAGCAGTCCTTGGAATATGCAAGTGACTTTCAGAGGAATGTGGACAGAACACCAATATCATCCTCTACACCTTCCATCTGTTCCTCCACTCAAGCCCCTGCAAGAGGTCTTGCTAAGAGCCAAATGGCTACAACAGCCAGAATATTTTTTAAACTTAAACTGCTTCCATGGTTTACAGATTACCAGCCATGATTTCCTTCTTGAAGCTCCTTTTATTCCCTTGGTTTCCATGACAACACATCGTTCTGGGTGTTCTCCTTTTCCCCCTGTCACTCATCATTCTTGCTGGGCCATCTTCCTCCAGTCAAACCTGAAAGGCTAGAATTCCTCAACTGTGCACAGTCTTCTCTTTACTCATTCTACCATCTTTTGACAGGTGATCTCAATTGCTCCTATGGCTTCAGTTACCATCTGTATCCCAATGACAGACAAATTTACATCTCCAGTGGCTCAGACATCCTGACCAATGAGGCTGAGGTCCTGCAGGACATCAGACATCTCACAATTGCTTCAAAGGCATGATTAGGCACTCAACTTTTTCTTCTCTCCCTCCTTCCCCCAAGAAGAAAAAAAAAAAAATGACCTCATCTAATCTTTCCTATCTCAGTGAACCTTCTACCTTCCACTCAGTTGGCCAAGCTAGAAAATGAGCAGTCAACTTGAACACATGCCTCCCTTTCTCCAGACTGTATGACATTTATTTAATAGTTGGACCTTATCACCTAGATCCCATCAATGGACTACTTCTTAAATCCATCCACTGCTGGCCCACTGTTACTTCTTACCGTAGCCTCGTAAGTGGTTTCCTCAGCTCTATTCTTCACAGTGCAGCCAGAGGCACATTTTAACTCTGGTCTGCAACTCTGATTATGTCACTGCCCACAGGACTTGACTCTATTTGCTTCTATTCCATCTGCACAACTTTTTACTTCGCCTTTTCTGCTCCACTTATACTTTCCTCTTTTGGGTTCTGGAAAGTGGCATAATGTTTCTGGCTTTGGAATCTTCATATTTTCTGTCCCCTTGACCTCAGAGCTACTTCTCCCAACATCTCTTTTTATTAACTAATTTTTACTCATTCTTCAGCTATAAGTTAAAACATGACTGCCTCACAGAAACCTTTCTGGCTTTTCCTGATTTTTATCAAGAAGAAGGCTGACTCCTCTAGCATCCTACTTTTTAGGACATTCCGCTACTACTCTTCACTCTTACTGTAATTAATTATATGTGTAATTAGTTGCCTGCCTCAGTGTAAGCTCCCTGAGAACAGGCACTGTGTCAGTTTACTTCACACCTAAATATGCAGCAGTTCCTGGCATGTAAGATTCCTGCATTGTGTAAATACGATTCCTGGCATGTAAGATTATGACAATTACATAATGAATTTTTACTAAGTCCATTCACAGTTCCAGAAATCTTACTATGCTTAGCTTGAGTCACATTTGCTTTTTAGTTTGATGTTCTTCTCCTTGCTTTCCAGGTGTAGGATGTTGCACATCATGCTAAGAATAATGGAAAGGTATCTGTATTGGTTTGCTATTACAAAGCCCAACAAAATGGTCAGCTTGAACAACAGAAATTAATTGTCTCACAGTACTAGAGGCTAGAAGTGTGAAATCAAGGTGCCTACAGGGTTGGCTCCTTCTAAGCACTGTGGGGGAAGAATCCGTTCCTGGCTCTCTCCTTGGCTTATAGATGGCTATGTTTATGTTCACATGGTGTTCTTCATATATGTATGTTTGTGTCCAACTTTTTTTTTTTTTTTTTTAAATAAGGACTCTGGCCATATTGAATTAGGGCCTACTCTAACAGCCTCAACTAATTATATCTGCAAGAACCTGATTTTTAAATAAGATCATATTCTGAAGAGCTGGGGGTTAGGACTTCAACAAATAAATGTTGGGGGATACAGTTCACCTTTTAACAGTACCCACGGATTTTAAGCAGAAAGATAAATGAATAGATTCACAATGCAGGTAGAACATGTTGACTACAGGGTAAAGGAAAGATTAGAAGGCCTGGTGAAAGCTAGGGCCCTTTATAGCAATACTCAGAGCAATGCTTATGAGTGCAGTTTCCTAGTTAGCATTGCCCAGAGTCAAAGTTCTGTTTCACTATATTTAGCCAATAGTATAAATTTCACTATACAGGGATCAGTTTTCTTATCTGTAAAATGGCTTTACTTTTAGCATCATATAGTGTATGTGCTGGAGAAAAGAACTGAAACTAGATTTAGCTATGACCTGACTTACAAACAAGTAGTTCCCCCCGATATCTCAGCATAACACTCAAGGTAAAAAAGAAAAGAAAAAAGCTGAAGTTTCTAAGGCAAAATCAACCACTGAGATAACTTGTGACTTATTTTTGTTTACATAAATATATTTTATGCCAAAAAAGAATAATGGTAAAGTTCAAACATTTCTGTTTTCTGCTTGTGTGTAGGCATCTTAAAGGGCTAGTTCATAGACAAAATGCATCCTGGATTTTTGTAAAGATGAGAAGTATGGTTTAGAGTGGAAGCCAGAGTCATCACACTTCAAAACTCTCTTCTCTACCTCTGTTCCACTCCAATCCATTCCTTTCCTTTCTTTTCCTTTCACTTACGTGCCCTAATCCCCACACACATTTTTATCACTACTAACGATGTAACTCTGAGACTTGTCCCAACAGCAGAGTTGTCCAACTTATTTTTTTTTTCCTTCCCAGCCCTTGGCAAGTCTCTTGGGTGACCCACTCAGACACCTCAGAGGGTGGTGCCTCCCACCCCCTCAAGCCACAAGCAACAAAGCCTTAGTCACTTCATGCTCTTGGCTTTGTCATCATTTTGCTCTCTTGAACATTACTTTGTCATGAACTCATTTCACTTATGTAAGGAGAAAAAGCCAGGGATAGTGAAAGAGGGCCTCTTGTTGTTCAGGAACAAGCAAACAAGAAAATGATAGCACTGCTATTGCCCAATGTCCAGAAAAGTATCTTGCCAAGATAGAATTCTGAATCACAAGAAAATGCAATTAATTTATTATATAAATTATTTTATACAGCAAGCCAAATCAGGCTATTGTTTTGGGCAGCATTTTAATAATTATAAGGGTCAACCATCATTCTAACTTCCAGAAGACAAAGGGAAATGTATTGTTTTACATAGGAAGGAAGTATATCTGAAGTTATTGGGGTGACACACATAGGCTAACATTAAGTGTTAATTACCATAGTATCATTTTTATATTCTACAAAGCTAATTAATATCCCATGTCTCCCACAGAGGTGTATAGGTTATAAAATATAAAAAATGAACTATGTTTATGTGGTATAATTTTTGCAAATAAGAGTTAATTTATATTTTCCTTATTTAATAGATTTTGAAGGGCAGAGTGATAAATAGCAAAGCTCTATCACAGGTACCTTCTTCATTAACAGGAAAGTAAATATAATCTTATAATTTGATCAGAAGGTGGAAAAAGATTGATCCACCAGTCTGAAGAACAGAAGAGACTAGCATTTGAAGGGAATGAGAATGAGGATACCCATGAAAACCCTTCCAAAGCTTTCATATGTTTCAAGTAAAAAAAAAAAAAAAAAAAAAACGGGATTTTATGTGTGCAAAGGTAACATTCTATAGACAGAAGAGCTGTCAAGAGCAACCCAAGGGAAGAATGTTGATGGGAAGAATTAGCTCCTAGTCTGCAAAACCGGCAGAGCTAGATTAAACAGTCATAGGTATAATTTCAATTAAGGTTTTTACTGCTGTTGTCATTGTTCTCCTGCTTGCCTTATTACACTTTGACATGGCCAGACTTACAGACTCAAAACAAATCTGGACAATGTCTTCTGTAAATCCCCTACCTTCCACCCAAGCACTATCACTGAGTTTAAATGATGGAAAATATCAATTAGGAGACCCAATAAATGTTAAACAAAATATTCAAATCGCAAACCACTGTAAAGACCCAATGTTTGGAGAAACTAAAATACATTCAAGTCTAGCTAATTGTTCTTCTACAATAGTCATTCTTGCTTGGTTCTCATCAGCATCTTATTTTATACTGTCTTTACTTGCAGATAATGTTGTTGGATTTTTTAAGAGCCCAGGTTTGTATGTGATTGCTTTCTCTTTCCAAGTCATGTTGTACTTATGAGACTTGTACCTGTTCTCCAGTTATGAAAACCTTCAGTACGTTGCAATGAAAGGCTTTTATTCCCATCAGTGAATCATTGAAGGGAATTGACCAAATTCAGTGTGGGTGGATGGAGAAGCCTAGCTATAGAGAATAGTATAGTTATTTTGTTAAAAGCTAACCTGCTTTTCCTATTTTTGAGAAGGCCATAAATTACTACAATAGGTGTACATTGACCCTCCACAGCAAAGGACTTGAACTAGACATACGGTAGCCAAGAATTATACTAAGTTTAGCTACCATTTATTGAGCCCCATAGTGGATGCTTCTGGTATCCCAGCCAACGCCTTTTACCAGACTGGTACCTCTGCCCCAGGTGCTGCAAGCGGAGGCTGCTATGGCTCATAACTGCCCCCTTCTCCAGAGAATTCCTCTTGGCCATTTGCCCAGGAGGTTACCTCACCACCCCCAGCCCAGGGGCAGCCTCCTACCTGCAAGGGCTGACTGACATGAAGAATACAAAAGACCAGGCAACCACGTCAAGGCAGGAACAACTCCATGTGTGTAATTCACACTCCAGAGCTCTCTGTGGGATTAGGGTAAATCCAGACTCCAGAAGAGACCATATCCTAAGCTCAGCTCCTCCACCTGCTCCATCTGCTTCCTTCACTCCCCTTCCTTCTGAGATGTTTACGGCCCAAAATGACATGCACCTGAATCTGTTTTTCAGGCCCTACTTCTATTATAGAGAATGAGACTTAAGCTGTAGTTCTAGGTGTATCATAGAGATACCTTGTGTTCATACATTTATTTTATTTAGCCCACAGAGCTACTGTATTTGAGAATACTATATAGTTGAGAATTATGAACCAGGGTTGAACCCAAGTTTTTTCCTGAATCCTAAAAAGATTCTATTTATTATACCAAACTGCAGCCTTAGACATTTGCATAAAACTTCCATTCCATCTCACCAATAAAAAAAAAATATTAAAGTTACACAATTTAGAAAGTAAACAAATGTGTCCTCTCCACATTGACAGGCTCAACGATGAGTAGATGTTGCTCAGTGTTTCCTTGACATAAAGTGATATTTTTCTATGAAGAATAAAGGGGAAGGAGAGAGGAGAAAGAAGAAGAGAGCAGGAGAAAAAATATATGATAAAGAAAGAAATGAAATAAAGAAGAAAGTAGGGATGAAGGTAGGAAAAGAAGGAGGGAGGGAAGGAGGGAAAGACAGAAAGAAAAGGCCACAGCAGATACTTGTTTTAATAGACTTTAGCCTTTTAGGTGACCTCTGGTCTCACACCTTGGCTGGAAAAGCACTGCTGATCATTTCTCTTTTCTTTCTTTTCAGCGTGGAACAGTTGGAAATGCTTTAATCATGGGATGAGCTTCAGTGCAGGCCTTGGCTGAAAATCACTTTTCTACTAAGAACGATGAGGAGTTTCCAGGGAGGGCTTGTAAACTAGTTATCTCTGTTGATGACCACATCTGTGTGCACATCTGTGGTACAGAAACACACCATGTAATAAAGTGTATCTTGTGTTACATGACTTCCCACCATGTGGGCTGCCCTTTCCCACCACATTCAAGACGCCCTTTTCTTATTAAAAAGAATTAAAATATAGAAGAGCAACACTCCACCCATAGGGTGAGAAGGCAAATTTTCTGTTTTTCATTTTGTGTCCAAGCAAGGCAAACATCATAGAACTCATTTTGAGATTTCTTAAAACTTCTAAAGTAAGCCTGCCCCAAAGGCATCAAGGCTGCAGAAGGCCCACTAGGCACCAGACACTGCACTGAATGTTTTGCATTGCTTCAGTGGACTCTCATGGCCACCACTGAACTAGGCATCCTGGTTCCCATTGCACAGAGGGGCAAAATGAAGAGTCAAAAGGGTCCAACAGTTTGTCCAAAATCAGGCTTAGGAAATGGAGAAACTCAGCTTCAGAGTCACGTCTAAAGGACACCTGAGCTCAAGGTCAGTTTTAGCAGAAACAGTAAGTGACCTCTCAGAGGCAGTGCTATCTGAATAAGGGGACATAAGGGGACACTCTTCACCTTGAAAAAGTGTTGCTCACAATACTCACTTGCCTTTGAAAGACCCACTGTGCCCAATTTGCTGAATTCCAGAGAAAGCCATCAGGCTTCCACAGAATATGAAAAGATTCAGTATGTGATAGAGAACACTCCAAATACAAGGCTGAGGAAAGGTGGGATTTTATATTTCAAACAATTTTATGTATTTCAAAAAAAGTAAAACTAGCAGAAAAAGCACCAAGAAAAATGATCTGCTACAACAAGAGTACTAAGGATAACTACAAGCAAAAGTGTAATGCCTCAGAAGAAGGTTTTTGTTTGAGCTCATGGTTCTAAAGCAACAGGACATGAACGTGGTTGCTTCAAAGGAATTTAGACCTCCAAAGCTAAATTCCTAAACTTGGTCTTCCTAGGAATCTGATATCCACAGGCATCTGCCCAGAACAGTGACCCTTGACTTCATTACTGCTTTTAGCAAATATGGGTAGAAGATAATTTAAAGGAGCTTGTAAAGAAACTTCAGTTTTAAAAAAGAGCAGAAGGCATGTCAGTCAACTAAAAAAGTATCTGGTTTGAAATTTCATCATCAAATGGGTGGTAGAACTAAATGATTCCCAAGTTTACATCTAACATTTCAGGATTTTAGGATTTTAGAACATATAAGTTAGAAAATGTACCTGATAGATGGTAATAGATTATGTGGGGTTATAAATGTTTGCAAAAAAAATCTTGATGGCCTTCTGAACCTAGAGTATTGGCAAGTGCTATTTCAGTTATTTTTGGACAGAAATTATTTTTACATTCCTTAATATAAATCATATTTTAAACAACATGACTTTCTCCCTTCCAGTTCCAAAAATAAGTGATATGATTCATGGGCTAAAGTGTCCTAGTTAATAGGCTAATGGAAAGAAAGAGTAGCGAACAAAGTTTTAAAGTTAGCATGGTCATTGTTGCAAAGATGACAAATGGCCACTTTGACATATGCTTGCTTAAAAGCTTTCAGTGTTTACAATTACTGGTGCAGGTAGACTATACTTAAGAGATGTGCCCCTGGTATATTCTAGAAAAAGATGAATGTTCTGTCATTGGAACGTTAATATTCCATGCTTTTTAAATGAAAAGAATTAGGTGCAATTGCAGCATCTGGTGAATCTTTGCTTCATCACTCTGGATCTAATTTTAAGTAAGTGGTGAAACAGAATCCAGACATTTGAAATTGCTAAAACCTTCTGTCCATCAATAAGGATGGCATGTATGACAACACTGAAACCTTTACCAGCTACTTGTGAGCTGTAGGTCAATTGATGACTGATGTCCATGAATGATCAGCAGTACCACCCGGTTTTAACTAGGAGGCCAGTGTGGGACTAGAAGCATTGGAACAATAAAAGACATGTTCCAGGGAAATGTCTAAGAAAGGTTTCCCTGACTTTGTCCTAGAAGTGTCCTAGAAACTCCATGCATATTTCTGGACTTCCACAGCTAAAGGGGTTCATATACATGCAGGGCTGCACAATTAAGCCTCACAACAATTTTTCTGGGAAGATACTAGTATTTTCTTTATTTTGTAGATAGGAAATTGAGGCACAGAAAGATTAAAGGACTTATCCGTAGTTGCATAACAGTGAAGCAGTAGAAGGATTTGAACCAGTCAATCTGACTTCATGGCCCACACTCTTTACCTCTTTCCCCACCACTGCTTAGAATGTATAGACTTGGAAAGTTCCCAGACACTTCACAAGACTTACATGGAATGTCAAGCATGAATTCTCTCCACATTGAATGACAGCATTTGCCCATAAAGGAAATAGATACATTATCATCTATAACAAGTGGGCATCTTTAGGATTATAGGAAAACATCTAAGTCGAATTGAAACAGACAGAGAAATCATTATGCAAAGGGAAATATGAAGCTATGTGCCTTTCCAGCAGGTTCAGGAGCATTGTGGGAACCATGTCTCAGAAAGATGATAAATACTGAAGAAATTTTGGATCTCCTTAAAAACTATGTGTTTGTCAGAACCCTGGCATTCCTCAGCAATTCAGAGAAACATGCTCACAATTCCTTTCAAAGATGTCTAACTGTACCTTTGGATTAAATCATAATTACCAAAATGTCCTAAGAATATTTTATCCAGCCCCTTACTTCAGATCTCACTTGCAGCTGTTGCGGGGAGAAAACATAGGTAAATTTCCCACTCTGGATCCTCATTGGCACTGTTACCAGCTTAGCAAAGACTGTGAAGGTCAACTGCGGTGTGGTTTTCATAGTAATAAAAAGACAAAGATAAGGCTGCCAGTTGCAGGATGCCACATTGATGGTAGAGGTGAAAACTTTGAGAATATGAGAAATGAAGCCCAGGTATAAAGTTTCTGCAATGAGAGTTTCTATTTTTCTCTGGGAAAACTGAGCATTGTCAAATAATTCTGGAATGAATTCCGTGGATCTTTCCCTTAGAAAGTCAACATACATTCATTTATTTGGTTAGTTAAACAAGGTAGCATAATTTTCAAGGAAGCTTGTAGGGGTATTTTCCTAATACTCTTTGCTTCTCACACCTGCTACTATATAGAGAGTTGCAATCCTAAATGAAAAGGAACCGATCAAATCAAAATCAGAGTTCTGAAGGTGATGATACAGACATTAAAAGATAAAATAATTACATCCTGTTGCTTTAATTTTTCTTGCCTCCTCTCTTTCTTTTCCTTTCTCTCTCTCTCTCTTTTTCCTTTTCTTTTTGAGTCAACATGCTTCTCTGACACACAAAGGAATGCCACGTTCTTTCCCTCCCACGCCCAATTGGCTTATGTGTAGGTAAAGAGAATGTTTTTTAGAGGACAACTCCGTGATTCTCAAGCCATTCCTGGTTTTGTTCCACCTCTTCAAAGGTTCGAGGGGTGTCTCTGTTTCCATAATATTGGTTTCCCAAAAGTTAGCCCATTCTCTAAGTGTCTAAATTAGTGGAACTTTTTTGCCTTGTCTTCCAAACACTTGAATGTAGACAACACAGAACCAGATAAATCTTCACTCATTAGAAACCTATCACCAAAGGAATAGTGTTCCTTAGGTTATTCCTCATCCTTCATTGCTTGTTATCCGGACCAGAATTAAATGAGTTAAACCATGATGTTGCTACTACATATTTAAAATCATTAGTAATAATTTCTGTACCATGAAATCTTTTCTTAGCACTTGATGTTTAGCTTATGTTTTCGTTTGTTCCATTTTGTCGATGGCTCTTAAATTTTGTGCAGCACCAGGAGAAGCAGACAATAATCTATTCCTGATCGTTGCCCACTTCACTCTGAGGTGTAGACACCTTGCCTTTTACATCCAGTCCAATCACATTAAAAAATTGTCTCTTTATCATTACAACACATCCACCTCCAGCTTCCCTCAAATCACTATTTTCATCTACCAATAGTTGTCTCAGTTTTCATTCTTGGCAAAATCTTGCAAAAGCTGTGAAATAACATAAGCAAAGGATTTAATTATTTCAGTTATAGTGGGGCTGTGCCTCGGGTTTCCTGCAGATACATAAACACTGCCAACAGCATGAGATTCATTTCCATGTGTTCATCTATTGAACAAAGCCCTCGATATTACTTGATAATCTTGTCTCCAATTATGGGACAAACTCTTGATGCTTTATGCCTGGGAGAAAACACAGAGAATTTTGCAAAGTTTTGGTTACTCTTTTCCTCTAGCCTGTGAATTTCAAATGACACATGTAAAATATTCCTTCTACGTATCCTGACTCACATTTCTCCCTGTATCTTTAGATAGGGACAGTTGGGAGTAGGGTGGGGAATGAAATAAAACGTTTACTTTTTTAAAGTCAAGAAGAAATTACTTGTGCGCTGTACAAGAAAAGAAAACAAAATTCCAATTGCATGTGAAGAAAGCCCTCACAGTGTTACTGAATACCATTTCCTGCAATGAAGACCAATATAGAAAGAAAACAGAAATAAATTCCTTAGTTATCAGCCATAGAATTGCAGGACAAAATGAGCAAACACCGAAAGACAGGCCTGATGCCCCACGTGGAAAGTGTATACATAAGCAATTTTTGCTACCTGCTTACTCAATTAGGAATCAGTGTTTCACTTTAAATAAGCTAGAATGAGTTGGGTAGTTGGCACAGAGATGGGAGAACCTTAAATAAAACTAGGAGCTTCCAAAAGCAGGATGAATGGCGTAGCAGGCGAGTGCTGCTCTGTAGGGCGTCTGAGAGTCATCATTTCCACTCAGAATCCAGGTAGAGAATATTAAATACGAACGGTTTGTTTTTGTCTGTTTGTTTGTTTGGGACACAATTTCACTCTTGTCATTCAGGCTGGACTGCAGTGACATGATCTTGGCTCACTACAACCTCTGCCCCCGGGTTCAAGCAATTCTTGTACCTCAGTCTCCTGAGTAGCAGGCATTACAGGCACCCGCAACCGCGCTCGGTGATTTTTTGTATTTTTAGTAGAGACAAGGTTTCACCATGTTGGCCACACTGGTCTTGAGCTCCTGACCTCAGGTGATCTGCCAACCTCGGCCTCCGCAAACTGCTGGGATTATAGCCGTGAGCTGGTGGGTCAGGACTTTGGGGACTCACATTCTGATACATGGTTAAAAGATAAAAATAAGACTCTTTTTAAACATCTTTTCCCTAGATTCTAACTCACACAAACTTGTCAGCTTTCTTTCTTTAATTCAAGACATCACCCTCTCACTACTCTTCCTCCCACTTATTGCTAGTGATAGGAAGCATTTGCTACACGTGGAAAGACCATTTTCCAGCTACGTGTCTTTGGTAAAACATGTAACTTCTGAATCTGTTGTCCTGACTATAAAATGAGAATTATCATTTGGGAATTAAAGGAAATAAGGTGTGAAATTAATTGGAAACTGTTATAGAAATTATTATTGCTGCTCTATGTATTGTCATTATTTGTTAAGTAGAAAATGATAACCTTGCTTTTTTGAGGGCGGAAGAAACTACTCACTGACAGAACAGAGTTTACTGTTCTGTGTGGAGAACAGTGTGGAGGTGAGGATGTGAGTCTCTCCAAAGCTTCAGAAGGAATTATTTTTATTTTTCCTTCATTTGAAGGTTGTTACAAACCTCCCTCCTCCTTCCAAACCCCTGACCTTAGTGAAAAGATAGAATTGAATGTCTTCAAAGCTAACATACCGAGGACAGGTCAGCAAAGAGCCTGCTGGCTTGGCAGACTGCAAAAGGGAGCTTGTTCCAGACACAGAGGCCCGAAGAAAGATGGGAGTGAAGAAATAGAACAAAGGAAGCAGTTAGGGACAAGCCTGGACCCACCAAAGGAAAGAGGAGGAAACAGGGGGAGTGTGTTAAGAAAACAGGCCCAGGGGTTCCTCATTCCATCTGAGGACACAGTGAATGAAGCAGCGCCATCATCTTTTATGCAGCTTCTCATGGTAAAGTGCTGCCTATAGGGAGGGTCCCTTGCTGCAATGAGAGTTTCCCACGATAATGGTAGGTTCCATGTCAACACATGTGGTTTCATGCTTCTCCTGGTCCCTTGACAGCCTGGAGAGTATTTAGGGACCATTCTTCCATAGTAGACTTTAATATCTTGACCAAAAATGAATTTATTCATGTCCTACACAGTTGTTTTTCAAAAAGTGAAACATCTTCCAGCTGTCTGTTTTGGGAACAGAGATGGGGAAAAAACAAAACAAAACAAAAAACAACAACAAAAAACACCCCAAGCTCCAGGAGCAAGGAGTCTGGAAGAGAACAAAGGAGTAGAGAAAAGGCTGCCTTTCCAAGTGCAGCTGAAATTCTCAAGACCCACAGACGGGCCATCAGTTCCACACTTCAATGCAGAGCTGCATAGCCACTGTAGATCGAACCAGCATGACTTCCAAACATATTTCCACACTCAGACTGGATAATGCCCTTATGGAACCTACCACTGATTTACTTGCAGTCACATTATCCAAATTATCCACTTACACAAAGTCTAGAGGGTGAAAGGAGGCAAAACACAATCTGTGATTAGCCTCCATCTCTCCCAAGGTATCTCACTACTAGAAGCTGTGCTCACCACCCCCCAACTTTTTCTTCCCTTATCAGGGGGAAGAAGGATGCAATTTCCTGATGGGCAAAGGCAGGCAAATGGGTCTTACTTCCACATTGTCTCAGGAAACACAATAATAGTCACTTGGCTCTCACCATATCCCCTTGGAAATCCCCAGGTATGACTTTTGCACAACTAAAAATAAATAAAGGAAATAAAAGTGGTTTTATTTCAAAATAGATAATAGGTCATTATTATGCTTGGTCCTCACAGGTGATGCCAAACTATATCTCTGTCCACAGACATGACTCAACTCCACAATAAACCACCTGTGAACAGTCATCTCAGTTTCAAACAATGATTAACTTCTGGTAAGTAGGCCCTGTCAAGGGTTTCTGGGGCTGCCATGGTCTCAAAGCTATCAGGTTTGTGTTCAATGACAACAGTCATATAAACAGACTTTGAGTCTTTCCCCAAAGATATTTTTATTCCTGTTTTTTGTTTTTTTTTTTTTCAACCAGGGTTTGTTCATATTTTTTTATTTGGATCTGTGTCTCAGTATAAGACTTTAGTGGACATGAGTTACCTTATTCTGCCAAGTGTATTTTCTCCTTTCTTATGGTAACAGGATCCTATCTCAACCCTATTCTTATTCCAAGAGTCTTGAAGATGGCAGATGACCTGTATCTGACCAATTAGCATCTTCCACACATAACTATTATTATTGGTTCAGGGAAAACATGTGACTCAAGTCAGTTTAATCAAAGTTAGTTTCACTACTCTTGCTGCAAAAACCTCTAAGAAGCACTCTTTCTTCTACTAAGATTACCAAAGAGATGAGATGTATGCATGGAGGTATGCTGGAAGCCATTTTGCCACAGTGGAGGGAGAGTGTGTGTGAGAATGATACCAACACAAAAGAAAGCAGAGGTGAGGCCTCTGCCTGCAATTCTAGCAGTTTGGGAAGCCGTGGCAGGTGGATCACCTGAGGTCAGGAGTTCAAGACCAGCCTGGCCAACATGGCGAAACCTCATTTCTACTTAATAATAACAATAACAATAATAATAATAATAATACAAAATTAGCTGAGCATGGTGGTGGATACCTGTAATCCCAGTCACTCAGGAGGCTGAGGCAGGAGAATCGCTTGAGCCCAGGAGATAGAGGTTGCAGTGAACTGAGATCACACCACTGCACTCCAGCCTGGGTGACAGAGTAAGACTCCATCTCAAAAAAGAAAAAAACAAAAAACAGAAAAGAAAGCGGAGGTGATAGTGGGAGACCTAGTACTAATGGCATCGTGTCAGTCTAGATCCAACCATGCCTGAAGCCAAAATACCTCAGATCTTTCAAGTTCTACATCACAGCTTCTTCTTCTACCTCAGATCTTTTAAGTTCCATGTCATAGCTGCTGCTTCTTCTTCTTCTTCTTCTTCTTCTTCTTCTTCTTCTTCTTCTTCTTCTTGATGGAGATTTTTGCTCTTGTCACACAGGCTGGAGTGCAATGCCGTGATCTCGGCTCACTGCAACCTCTGCCTCCTGGGCTCAAGCAATTCTCCTGCCTCAGCCTCCCGAGTAGCTGAGATTACAGGTGCCCACCACCATGCCCGGCCAGTTTTTATATTTTTAGTAGAGACAGTGTTTCACTGTGTTGGTCAGGCTGGTCTCAAACTCCTGACCTCAGGTGATCCACCCACCTCGGCCTCCCAAAGTGCTGGGATTACAGGTGTGAGCCACCATGCCCAGCCAGCTTCTTCTTTTTGGCTTAATTCTGAGTTAGGTTTTCAGGCAGTCTATGCTAGATTTTCTGCCACTTGCCACAAAATAGGTGCTGTTTTAAAATCTTCTCTTCTGTGCCAGTGCATCACACCCTCTGAGACTTAATCGTCAATGTTCTCACTTTGTCACTTAAAGCTATGCCTGGAAATCAGGTGATAGTAATGAAAATGACCCACAAGCTAAGAGATTTATCACTAACTGAACTTTAGCTTCCAATAAATAGAAAAAGTTGGATCATAATGAAAGCACAATGAAAATCATTTCCAATGTGAATAATCTTTGGGACAACTCCATTTCTCTTCACTCCAGAGACAGACAAGAGTCTCTTCTCATTTACTCTGATAGGTTAGCCAAAAACACAACAGAATGAGACTATGAAGTGGAGACTACAATAGAAAATAATTCCAATAAATAAGAACAGAACGAGAAAATGAGTATTAGCAGAATCTTTGTAAATCACCACTTGAGTGTTTATTAAGTGTTGGAGTTAAGTTTGATTACAATGGGTGAAGAATTTCCATGTGGTGAAAGTAAGACTAGGATAGCCAAGAAGTAATTGGAAGTCACACAAATCTGTTCTTGGCTTTCCAATGGGTGTGGAAAGGGTAGACAGAACTGAAAACACAACTTGAACTCTGGCATGGTTCCTGAATATTAGCATGGAGGGCTGTGCTTTCTATGTAGAGGGGTGTCATCAAGTAACCAAAGAAGAAATACTTGGGGAGAAGACAGTGGAGGAAGTAGTCCCTCTCACTGTGGTTCTTCTCCAGTGTCAAGGAGACTGGCTGGGGATCAACAAATATCCTCTAAGAATGCTTCCATTTCTTGGTTTTGGGCCAGTTATCCAGAGCAGATGTGAAACGTTTGCTGCGATTAGGAAATATTTTACATGTGAGAATGTGGATGCTACAATTCTCAAGTTGGCCGAGAAGACTTAATAAATGGTGAAATTTTACATCTTTAGGAGGAGCAACATATTTTTTTAAGTGTTTGTTAAAATAAACACCAAATTCCCAAGGAAAGACCAAGTTCTGATGATGTGCAGCACTGATCTTTTTATTACTGTGGAAAAATGTACTCAGACAGTGCAACTCACTTCATCCTTTTGTTAATGTTCTCATTCTCCCATTATCAATGGCATATGAATACTCACTCCCGATTATCGAGTTTCCTTTTGTTATTGGATGAATCAAAAGTGGGCTAACAAAATATGTCCTTGTTAGTAAAAAGTAATTGAAGATGAATTTGCTGTCACAAAAATGACAAGTCTTTTGTTTTACAAATAAAACCAAGTGTAAATAGGTTAGATTGTTTAAATTATAATTATTTAAAAAATTATGACATATTAGGGAATGTACTTGCATTCTGGTTCTCCATTATAGCCAGCTGTCTCACTTTCAATAGTACCTATTTTTCTTGCCTTCAGTTTCCTGTTGTGTCAAAGGAGAGAGTTGGGCTAGATTGGCATTTCTCAGAGTGTTATATTGTAGAAATTAGTTCTGTGAGATATAAATTATCAAAGCAAAAGTAGAGAGTCACTGATTAAATAGGACAAAGAAAGGGATTCAAGATGGAGGAAATAATGTATGTGAAAGTATGGAGATATGAAAAAAGCTTTTCACTACTTTGTTCACTAAATATTAATGAACACTTACTATGTGCCAGGTATTGACTGTGCTAAGAGTTGTGGGTTCGGTGGTAAGTAAGAATAATATGAAACTTGCCTTCAAAGAGTTTACATTCTTTTGGCATGGGTATATAACTAAACATGCAATTTAAATAAAATCAAGTATTCTCAATATTTTGACAGAAAAATAGCAGAGGCTTCTGCAGTGTATGTGGATAAGAAGTAAGAGAAGGGCCAGGCACAGTGGCTCATGCCTGTAATCCTAGCACTTTGGGAGGCCGAGGCAGGAGGATTGCCTGAGCTCAGGAGTTTGAGACCAGCCTGGGCAACACGGTGAAATCCCGTCTCTACTTAAAAACAAAAAATTAGCCAGACGTGGCAGCATGCATCTGTAGTCCCAGCTACTTAGGAGGCTGAGGGAGGAGAACTGGTTGAACCTGGGAGGTGGAGGTTGCAGTGAGCCAAGATCGCACCACTGCATTCCAGCCTGGGAGACAGAGCAAGATGCCTTCTCCAAAAAATAATAATAATAAGGGAATAATAATAATAATAATAATAATAATAAATACAAAAGAAATAAGAGAAGGCTTTTTGGAAGAAGTTTTATTTAAACCCAGGCCCAAAAGAAATATAGGAGTGATACATACAAAGAGAGTACAAGATGAACATTCCAGGCAAAAGGAATATTATATGCAACAGCATGCGCTCTAAAAAGATGTGAGTTAGAAGAACTTGACCTTGAACTCCAGGATGGTAGAATTTAGTGTGAGATGGTGAAAGTGGAAGGAAATGAGCTTTAGGATATAAATAGGGGAAAATAATGAAGTATGTTAGACACAACACACACTGGTTTGGATGTTATCATGTAGAATATAGGGAATGCTCAAGGTTTTAGGCAGCTGAGCAAAATGACCATATTTGTGCCTTAGAATAGTAGCAGTGGCAGCAGTGAGATTTTAATGGAGATGGTCAAGACTAGAACAAAAAATCATACTAGCGGAGACTCTTGACTCTTGGTGGTGGCAGTGGAAATGAAGAAAAGAGAAAAAATATAAAAATCGTTTAAGAGGTAAAGTGGAAAGTTTTGTGCCTGATTCAATGTTGGCAGTGAAATAGAAAGAAGAACCTTTGCTGACATCCGTGTTTGGGTTACAAGGTGGATGATGATACCAGGAATCACAACAGGGATTATAGGACAAGACAGGGGAAGAGAAAGAGGAATTTGAGAAATGAAGTTGAGTTTTGTGTGGGGCATGTTCACCTTTTTTATTCCACTGCGCTTTTAACTAGAAGCATTTGCATACACAAGTATAGAACATAAGAGAGTTCACTAAAGTCTGAATATAATTTGGATGTCATTAGTTCGTGAATGGCCATCGAACCTTGGAGTGGCTAAGATCACTCAAAGAGTATGTGAGGAATATAAAGAAAAGAAAAATAAGGCTGAAACCAACATTGAGGGAGAAAGCAGCAAAATTATATCTATAGATCTGAGAGGTAGAGTTGCTCATTTTAATCTATTAGTGAGTGATGTTGAAGAAACATTCAAATAAAGTAGACAAAATTTAGTTTTCTTGAAAATTGTTTATGATATCTATGCAACTGTTCTGGCATTAAGGAAAAAAAGTTATCTAAATTTCAACTCTGGAATAAAGCCCCCATATTTATTACCTTTTAGGATTTTTCTAAGATACAGGTTATCTCAAATAATGAATTATTTTGAAAACTATTTTTTTTACAATTCTCGATATAGTGACAGACATACAGTATAATTCTATCTTTATGATCTATACATTATAATTCCATCTTTATGGCCCAAGTAGGCAAAATATGTACATTGTCTCTTAAAATTCCCATGAACCATTGTACAGAGATGCCTTGCAACTGACAAAAACACAATCACATATAGAAATAGACTCCTCATTTTATACCATATCGCAGCTTCCTCCCACTTATTACTAGTTTTATGAACAACCTGGAAGCTGTCTGAACAACTAAGTATAGGGATCATAGTTAATACAAGGAACAAATAAATACATCCAGAAATGAAAAATAAATACACCCCAGAACCAAAAGCCTAAGCTCCCCCTCCCCACCCGATCAAGTATTGAACATAGTCTTCCTAAGGTCACAACAGTGAGTTTCCAGACTTTGGAACCCATTGTCCCCTTGTGCCCTGAGCTCATCTGATTTTGTGACTGAGCCATAGTCTTCTGGAGTTGATTTCATCAGCGGCTGGTGAAGCATGACTCTGTTTTTTTTTTATAAGCTTTCTTCTTAAAACAACATTTTGATGAGCTAAGCATAAATTAATCAGAAACATATGGATTAAATTGACTTCAAAATACATATGGGTTTAAAAAATAAGAAAAGTACTTGGGGCAAAAACACACTTAGGGTTTTATAAGCCCAATATGTTAGAAAATCATAGCAAGAGGATTCCAAACAATGACCTCCCCTTATCTCTCTCGTGGTCAGCAAAGTCCTTGCTATCTTCTCACAGAAAAAGGAAGTCAAGAAACAGATGAGCACCGTGAGATTGCTGGGTCCACATTCTAAGGCCAGACATTGTGGTTTCATTCCGTCTGGCTGCTGACTCTGTGAGGGAAAGTGGCATACTCCAAAAGACATCTCTTAGCTTCTGGGACCCTGGTGTCTATCACCACACTTCTAAGTTTATCCTCTTCTTTGAAGATAAAACTTCCTTATTTTCCATTTCTTCCAGGGCCATTCTGCTCTTGTATAATTTGTTATTACCTCAAAATCAACATATAAATACAACAAATTTGTTCTCTCTCCTTCTCATTTTTCCACCTCCCAGTCTCCCAGGCACAAAATCTTGGAGCCATCTTCGAATTATTTGTCCTCTTAATCTCTTATACCCTGTCAATCATCAAGTTCTGCCAATCTGCCCTTTGAAATCCATCCCCTCTCCATCCTGACTGCTTCCCCCCACCCTAGCCCTGCAAACCCCCGACTATTGCTTCATCACCTCACACCTGGATTACAGAGCAGCCTCCAGGCTGACCTCACTGATCTCAGCATTCCTCCGGCCCTCTAGGCTACCCTACATACTACTGTCAGCTTAACTTTCTTTAACCTGTGCTTTCCTCATCTCATCCTTCCTCTTTACCCTTTTTACGTTGACTCTACGGCAATTTAAAACTCTTCCGCCTGCCTCCCAAGTTTCTTCAAAACATGAATAGATTCTACCTCCCAAGCATGTTTTCCACGGTGCTCAGTGCTGGTCTGTCCCCTCCCAAAGCTTGGCATCAGCGCTGTGCTTGTGCAGTTTTGTCCCAATTCATGTCCCTGAAAAGCATTCCATAACTACTACTTCTTCACTTTTATTTGTCTTTCTTTTACAATTCTAGGGCAGAATATCGATATCTCACATGGCAGGAGACATCACTATTGTGGTATTTAAGTGAATACCTGAAAGATTTAAAGGGCTGAACTCACAGTAAAGAATGAAAGGTGGTATAGCTTGTATACAGACCCTGTGATAGCTTATGGGTGGAGAAAGGGGAGGAATAATTTTGTATATTTAAGAAATTGTAAAGAAAAAATTTGTATAAAGAAATTGTGTTTAAGAAAACAGAAAAGGCCACTGTAGCTGACATGTAGCTTAAAAGGAGCAAATGTTTTCCAGATGAGGTTGGACTATAGGTAGGGCCTTGGCTGCCATGCCAAGAGGTGTATTTTATCTGAATTCAGCCCACTGTAAAGTTATTTACATTAAAGAGAAGGAGTTTGTTTACTAGAAGATAGCTCTTGCTGTGAAGAATGAATGGAGGTAACAACATCAGTGTGAAGGTTATTTCTATGAAACAGAAGAGAAAGAAAGGTGGCTCAGAGTTGGTGGTAGCAAAGAGGACAGAAATTCTCAAAAAACATTTTGGAAGTAGAACTCACAGGACGTACATATGAGTTGGATGTGAGATGTGTGAGGAAGTGACAAATCAAGGATGATTCCTATATTTTAGACTTGAGAAATTGAAGACATTTTCTAAAATAGAGAAGACCATGGGTAAAAAAGGTACTTTGAATCAAATTTTTAGTTATGGGTTTAGCTCCGGGAAAACAGGTAGATTAAGTAGTCCTGGCCTTTTCCCACCCCCTTGAAAACAACAAGAAGAGATGCAGAAAATGATTTTAAATCTCTTTAAAGGCATTGGAGTGCTATCAAGGCAGTGAGGATTTGTAGAGTAATAACTTTTTAAAAAGGAAAATTTTAAAAATGATCCTGGCATTTGGTTTCCACTTTTCCTCCAGGGCTTTTCCCTGCTTTGAATGTGGAAACCAAGAGTATGAGAAACTGATTAGAGATTTTGCTAGATTCATACTGCTAGAAGTACAAAGATTGGA
>NW_012099876.1:5128184-5130528 GCF_000951045.1 Mandrillus leucophaeus | reverse complement strand
GAGGATTGCCTGAGCTCAGGAGTTTGAGACCAGCCTGGGCAACACGGTGAAATCCCGTCTCTACTTAAAAACAAAAAATTAGCCAGACGTGGCAGCATGCATCTGTAGTCCCAGCTACTTAGGAGGCTGAGGGAGGAGAACCGGTTGAACCTGGGAGGTGGAGGTTGCAGTGAGCCAAGATCACACCACTGCATTCCAGCCTGGGAGACAGAGCAAGATGCCTTCTCCAAAAAATAATAATAATAAGGGAATAATAATAATAATAATAATAATAATAAATACAAAAGAAATAAGAGAAGGCTTTTTGGAAGAAGTTTTATTTAAACCCAGGCCCAAAAGAAATATAGGAGTGATACATACAAAGAGAGTACAAGATGAACATTCCAGGCAAAAGGAATATTATATGCAACAGCATGCGCTCTAAAAAGATGTGAGTTAGAAGAACTTGACCTTGAACTCCAGGATGGTAGAATTTAGTGTGAGATGGTGAAAGTGGAAGGAAATGAGCTTTAGGATATAAATAGGGGGAAATAATGAAGTATGTTAGACACAACACACACTGGTTTGGATGTTATCATGTAGAATATAGGGAATGCTCAAGGTTTTAGGCAGCTGAGCAAAATGACCATATTTGTGCCTTAGAATAGTAGCAGTGGCAGCAGTGAGATTTTAATGGAGATGGTCAAGACTAGAACAAAAAATCATACTAGCTGGAGACTCTTGACTCTTGGTGGTGGCAGTGGAAATGAAGAAAAGAGAAAAAATATAAAAATCGTTTAAGAGGTAAAGTGGAAAGTTTTGTGCCTGATTCAATGTTGGCAGTGAAATAGAAAGAAGAACCTTTGCTGACATCCGTGTTTGGGTTACAAGGTGGATGATGATACCAGGAATCACAACAGGGATTATAGGACAAGACAGGGGAAGAGAAAGAGGAATTTGAGAAATGAAGTTGAGTTTTGTGTGGGGCATGTTCACCTTTTTTATTCCACTGCACTTTTAACTAGAAGCATTTGCATACACAAGTATAGAACATAAGAGAGTTCACTAAAGTCTGAATATAATTTGGATGTCATTAGTTTGTGAATGGCCATCGAACCTTGGAGTGGCTAAGATCACTCAAAGAGTATGTGAGGAATATAAAGAAAAGAAAAATAAGGCTGAAACCAACATTGAGGGAGAAAGCAGCAAAATTATATCTATAGATCTGAGAGGTAGAGTTGCTCATTTTAATCTATTAGTGAGTGATGTTGGAGAAACATTCAAATAAAGTAGACAAAATTTAGTTTTCTTGAAAATTGTTTATGATATCTATGCAACTGTTCTGGCATTAAGGAAAAAAAGTTATCTAAATTTCAACTCTGGAATAAAGCCCCCATATTTATTACCTTTTAGGATTTTTCTAAGATACAGGTTATCTCAAATAATGAATTATTTTGAAAACTATTTTTTTTACAATTCTCGATATAGTGACAGACATACAGTATAATTCTATCTTTATGATCTATACATTATAATTCCATCTTTATGGCCCAAGTAGGCAAAATATGTACATTGTCTCTTAAAATTCCCATGAACCATTGTACAGAGATGCCTTGCAACTGACAAAAACACAATCACATATAGAAATAGACTCCTCATTTTATACCATATCGCAGCTTCCTCCCACTTATTACTAGTTTTATGAACAACCTGGAAGCTGTCTGAACAACTAAGTATAGGGATCATAGTTAATACAAGGAACAAATAAATACATCCAGAAATGAAAAATAAATACACCCCAGAACCAAAAGCCTAAGCTCCCCCTCCCCACCCGATCAAGTATTGAACATAGTCTTCCTAAGGTCACAATAGTGAGTTTCCAGACTTTGGAACCCATTGTCCCCTTGTGCCCTGAGCTCATCTGATTTTGTGACTGAGCCATAGTCTTCTGGAGTTGATTTCATCAGCGGCTGGTGAAGCATGACTCTGTTTTTTTTTTATAAGCTTTCTTCTTAAAACAACATTTTGATGAGCTAAGCATAAATTAATCAGAAACATATGGATTAAATTGACTTCAAAATACATATGGGTTTAAAAAATAAGAAAAGTACTTGGGGCAAAAACACACTTAGGGTTTTATAAGCCCAATATGTTAGAAAATCATAGCAAGAGGATTCCAAACAATGACCTCCCCTTATCTCTCTCGTGGTCAGCAAAGTCCTTGCTATCTTCTCACAGAAAAAGGAAGTCAAGAAACAGATGAGCACCGTGAGATTGCTGGGTCCACATTCTAAGGCCAGACATTGTGGTTTCATTCCGTCTGGCTGCTGACTCTGTGAGGGAAAGTGGCATACTCCAAAAGACA
>NW_012099876.1:5124660-5126524 GCF_000951045.1 Mandrillus leucophaeus | reverse complement strand
TGTGTTGCATGCGAAGGAAGATCTTTGGTAAACACCCTGGTCTTTTGGTTGGTACCTTTAAGACCACACCTAAGAAAGAAAATTGAGCTGGAAGTAGCCCAGACCTCAAAGAGACTGGACCCAGATTCAAATCACTTCAATCTCCAGTTGGATTAAGGTGATATGGGATTGTTAGTAACTAGTTTAGCTGCCTACCGAAAACAATGATAAATCCTCTCTGAAGAAAGATAAACATCAACTGAGGCTTCAAAATGTCTCTAGAAATTATCAAACACAATTGTCTAGTATTCCACAAAAAATAAACAGAATACTAAAAATAAGATGACCAAAACAAATGACCAAAAAGCAGGAGGAAATATAATAAAAACAGATACACAGGATATCCTGAATATGAAAATCTCAAGCATAAAAATAATGCTGAGTAATATGTTCAAGAAATTTTAAACAGAGATGAGAAGAAGAATTTTGGAATAAAATAAAAACTTATTTTTAAAAATTAAATGAGTATTATCAAGCTAAAAATACAGTAACAGATATTAATATCTCAATGAATGATTTTAATAACATAAAAAACTGAAGAGAAAATTGATGAAATGAAAAAACAGATCAGGAAAAAATGTATGTATTGAAATTTGAAAAATAATATGTAAAGTACAGAAAATAATATAAAAATCATATGGGAGACACTGAAAGGTTCTAACATACCTTAATTTTAACTCCAAAAGGAAAGGAGAGAGAGAATGTGACAGGAAAAAATATTTGAAAGATAGTTTGATATCTAGAGATTTTCCAAAATGATAAAAGTTGTCAAGCCACAAAACCAAGAGGCAGAAATTACTAGCAAACAAATCAAGAGATACATAAAAACAGACAATTTATCAGGAACAACAATGAAAAGTTTCATTTCACATTTGAGAAATCAACATATAGGACAACATATGTTACACTGGCAATCCCAGCACTTTGGGCGGCCAGGGAGGGAGGATGACTTGAACCCAGGAGTTTGAAGCTGCAATGAGCTATGATTGCCCCACTGCACTCCAGACTGGGCTACAGGCTTTTAAAAAAATAAATAAAATAAAATAATTAATGTATATACTTCAACACCTTAATAAAATAAAGAATAAAATAACACAGCATTTCAATAGATGTAGGTAGAATTTGATACAAATGGCAGCAGTTCATGATGAAAACTTAGTTAGCAAGCGGACCAAAAAATGAGAAAGTAGAGAGCAGACATATACAAAATTATGAGCAAGCCTAACTTCTGTATTAAACCACAGAAATCACATCTTTAAAAAATATTTACAGAACATTTCCAAAATGAACATATGTTGGGTTATGTTGAAAATCTCACCAAATTTCAAAGAATTGAAATAATACAAATGTTATTCTGTAACCACAGTAGAAGTCATAACAACAACAACAAAAAAAACTAGAAAATCTATTTTTAAATTAAGCAGTACATCTCTAAGCAGCCCATTGTTCAAAGAAGAAACAAAGAAAATTAAATAACATTTTAAACTGAATTATAATGAAAATAGTACTTATCAAACTTACGGGGCTTCACTGAAATCTTGCTCAAAGGGAAATTCATAGTCATAAATCCATACATTAGAAAAGAATGGCTGAAAGTCAGTAATCTAAGGTCTATATCAAGAAATTACAAAAAGAACAGCATAGTGAATCCAAAGAAAATAGAAAAATGAATATAAATATAAAAACAAAATTTAATAAAATAAATGGAACTATAAAGTCGAATTGCAGTTCTTAAAAAAGATTAATAGAGTTCATGACCAGCCTGGCCAACATGGTGAAACCCCATCTCTACTAAAAATACAAAAATTAGTTGGGTGTGGTGGTG
>NW_012099876.1:5107183-5124275 GCF_000951045.1 Mandrillus leucophaeus | reverse complement strand
TATATACTTACTAAAACTAGCACAAGATATAACAGAAAATGTGTTTGTAAATGAATTATTTGGTTTATAAGAATTTTTCCCAGTTTTCCATAAAACTCAGCTTCATCTCCTCATCACTCACAAACAGAATAACAAACCCTTCTATGCACTGCAAACTTTGAGTGATTCCACCTGGCTCTTCCCCTTTATGTTCCAGAAACATCTGTATGATTACAAGCAGGAAAATTTGCTTGCTCTGTTTTCTCCAAATTGACTCGTTCTTACTCATAGGTGAAAAGACTTTGAAACCATGACCCTTAAGCCTCATGAAAAGAATTGAATGCTAAATTGAATAGCAAATGTCAATACTGGATTCCTAGATCATTCCAGGGAACCTCACCAAATTCTCAAAGTGTGAGATGGACCTATGTATGCAAAGACCTCAGAGTTCTCTCCATGAATGTAATAGTGAAGTCATTAGAATGTCCCCCACAAAGAACCTCAGAAGTCAAATTACAATTATTATAATAAGTAATGTCTCAACTCTACAGTGCCTAGAATTCCAGTCGATTTTGAGCTATATGTATATCCCCAACCTCTAGCAAAATGCCTAGCACATAGTAGTCCCCCATTAATTCCTTATTGGATCAATATCACATATCAGTGTGAAGGAAATGTAAGATAAGCAGTTTTGAAGACAGCTCATGTGGATTCAAAACTGTAAATTCAAAATCAAGTTATTTTTCAAATTGTAATGTCATTATATAGTTTATTATGCTTTGAACAAAATACAACTAGTCATATTTTCACTGCCAGAGGTAATAAGTCTGTTTCCCCACAAAATGCTAACTTGTCTTCAAGTTCATGTTCTGCTAATTCACGAGATTTATGTTAGCACAGCTTCACTTAAACTACTGACTATACACAGCTGAGCTCAGTATTCATTCAAATCCCTTTTTTTTTCAGACTCCGGAATACATTTCAAACTCAAGACTGTCATCATTTCTTTCTCCACCCAGACTCATGAGCCAATTCTTTCCATAGTAACCAAAAAGAGGTATGAAAAGAAGTGAAATAGTTCATGAAAGTTAGCACAATTAGACATGTGGGCATGTGGAAAAATGGCAGGAGAGTGATTAGCATGAATTTTAATACCGCATCTTTTGGAAGACTTGCACTACTTTATCCCAACCTCACCACTTGTGAACAATGTAGTCACGCTGGTCTATGGCAATGAATAAGCTTCATAGCACCCAAATGCCATCAGAGATTCTATATTTACCTTACTTCTGCCAACAATCCATGTTCTCGCATTTTCCTTGTGAAAGAGCTCTATGTGGGCCAGATTTAATTTAATGCAGAAATACTCTATGTCGCTTCCAATAAAAGCAAAAAGGAAAGGGAGATTCACACACTAACTTATCAAGGATGGCAGCTCATGCTGGTGTTTGGAATAGTTTGGAGGTATTGTTTTGTTTACAGAGCCTTCAAGTTCAAAGGAAGGTACGTGAGACTGATTAGAATGGCCTCCGCAGATCTGTTTTCCAAATAGAAAACGTATGCCCTGGTAGGGTGAGCTCTTCATTCCCAGCTACAAGTGAATTTGAAAACAGTTTGACTCTGGGGAAGAAGAATGCAATATCCCTTACATAATACCTTTCTGAGGCAGGTCCAGGGCAAACTCCTGATGGTCAAGGTAAAATTCATACTAAGTGTCACCAAAGGCTTTGACCTAGTGCTCATGCCAAGGGGAGCATTCATACTCAGTTCCCTGCAGATTCTTCCAGGTGAAGATACTGATGCCTATAAAAATTATGTGATTAGACCTAAAACCACACAGCAAATCCATGGCCAAGTTGAAACCCTAACGCTGGTCTCTTGATTTATGACTCAATATTACATCACGCTGGACATTAGAATACATTTTTAAAACTTCATTTGGAGAAGACATTGGGGAAAAATAAACTCTCACACTCGGTAACAACCCTGAAAAGGTATAGAGATAAGTCATTTTTTATTTAATAGAGAGGAAATCCTTATATATGAGTCAAGTTAATATTTTTCCATGATTCACAGAAGATTCCAGGTGCAAGTAAGATGAGTTCTCTCTTGTTTTCCAGTAGAATATTTTCATTCTTTTCCATGTAAACATGAGTAATATTCAAAATTAACTGAACTGTTTTGTTCTGGCTAAATGCAGGAATGTAATTCTATAAAAATATGTACTATGAAAAGTAAAGATATAAATGATTAAATAGACCAGTGATGAGCTCTTGTCTGTATACAATAAACTGAAAATAGTGTGAAAATACAGTGCTTTCTAAGTATGTGATTTTTTGAATGAAAAAATAATGATTTTGAGTCATTTAAAAGCACTAATTTTGAAAGGAATGAACTTTTCATGGCAGTTTTGGGCATCAGAAAAATAAGTTCATGGTTTACATCCCATCCTTTTGTAAGGCACCTTCTGGCCCATCTTTTTAAGAGGTGTTTGAGGGATCTGAATCTCTGTTTGGATCTGTAGTACATTATAGTCTGCTGATAAGCATCCTATAATTTTTTACTGCATCATTACAAAAAAAAATGGGGGCAAAGTAGACATTTAAAATAAAGTTTTGTTACTAGAAAACAGACAGTCTCCAACCTCATTCTGAGTAATGTCTGCCTCTATTCAGTTCAACAGCCCACAAAGAGAGTAATAGACAAAGACATGCCAGATGAAAAAAAGCACACTCTAAAACCATATCTAGTGGAGAAGCCCAGAAACTACTTTACTGAACAATGTACTTCTGAAAATATGTTGAAAGATGGAGTACTATTTTATTTCGTTGCTTTTTTCCCCCCATTCAAAATTTGTATACCAAGTTCCCTTATTTAATAAAGACCTCATGGCCTTCAAAAATTGATTTGTTTGATTTTGGCCATGGAGACACTCTGGGCTTTTTCCAGTTCAGATCCTGAAGAGATTCATGTTGACTCAAAAGCCAACTTTCTTTGGCAGATCCCTTACTGGACTCAGCCTTTGTCCTTGCCAGTACCCCCTGGCCCACACTGATGATATCACTCTGAGTCACACACAGGCTTCACATACATGGCTCAGACACAACAATGATGCTGCTGATGACAACACCACTGTTAATAATCTGTTCACATGGTGATATGAAGCATTACCTGGCTCTGTGTGTTAACAATTAAAACTTGTTTGGTTTTTCTTAAGCATAGACCATCTAGGATTAGACTATGCATGCTGTTGCTTTCTCTCTTATCTCAATCTTTGTCGTGCATCCTTGGCCAACATATAGGACAAATCTTTTTGGACATCTTATAGCCTTTGATTGACCTCTTCTGACTAAATTAACATGTCTAGGACAAACACAGGTTATGTTTGACACCATTTCTCCTTGAGGCATGAAGATGTACCCCGATGATGAAAGATAAATATAAACTAACCTTCACACGCCTTCTCTTGAAGACGTACTAAATTGTTGTGGAGTTTCTGTTTAATTGTGCCTGATAATTATATTGCTAAACTGCTTGGTGAGAAGTTTCAAAAGAAGAACTGTGCTCTACAGACTTTGTGTCAACTTTTTTTGTATTTCCATGTATGTTTGAACTAAGAACAGCACTGGTATTTTCCAAAACTCCATACCAGTATTCACTGGCATGGAGTTACACAGTGACTATTATAGTGTTTGCAAGGTTTTAATGCAAATTATTGCACTTAAGAAATGCAAACACCCTGGCCAACATGATGAAACCCTGTCTCTACTAAAAATACAAAAATTGGCTGGGTGTGGTGACGCATGCCTGTAATCTCAGCTACTCGGGAGGCTGAGGCAGAAGAGTCGCTTGAACCGAGGAAGTGGAAGTTGCAGTGAGCTGAGATCACCCCACTGCACTCCAGTCTGGGCAACAGAGTGAAACTCCATAAAAAAAGAAGGAAGGAAGGAAGGAAGGAAGGAAGGAAGGAAGGAAGGAAGGAAGGAAAAGGGGAAGGGGAAGGAAAAGGGGAAGGGGAAGGGAAAGGAGAAGGGAAGGGAAGGGAAGGGAAGGGAGGAGAAGGGATGGGAGGAGAAGGGATGGGAGGAGAAGGGAGGGGAGGGGAGGGAAATCTTAGGCCAATGTTTTAATACAGACATCAACTGAAAGCTTGATATAAAAATGAAGTACTCTGATAGTACTCTGATGGATTCTATAGTAAATCTCACGTCCTGGTCCAGTGGTCATGATGATGAAGCTAAGAGGTTAATTAGCTGAGTTGTTCAGAGTCAGGGGCTAACACAGGGTGAGTCAGGCTCCATTCCTTTGAGAGTCAACTGGTTCTGTGTAGTCAAATCCCTGTTAGTTGGCTTCATGGTCCTTTCTACTGAGCAGAGCTAAATACTAATCTACCAAGTGTAATTTCAAACAGATTAATAATGTCTACAGTTGTTAAATGAATAAACTTCAGCATACACATATTATTTAGAACTACAGAATTTTGAAAGCAGAAGAAACTATTCAAAGACTTGAAAATGGCAATGTGACTAAGGAATGAAAAACTGGTGTTTTTCTTTATTTACCATTTTTAAATGTTTTCATCTGTGTACATATATAGCTCTAATAAAAATATGAATTATAAAAATAAATAATATGTTAAACACACACATATGCTTGGGTGGTATTGCTAATGGAAGAGAATAAATGGGACAATGTAAAGCATTTAGTATAATATAACAATTCCTCAGCATAATTAGAGGAGAGAAAACATTCATTCTTTCATGCATTCAGTAAACAATTAAGAACTAATTACTATGTACCATGTATGGGCTAGATGCTGTGAGAATATGCAGATGAGTTTGTCATAGTTTCTCTGCTCAAAGAGCTCATAATTGAGTAGGAAGACAAAGAGAGATAAATAGCAAACTACAATATAAAAAATTAAAGTTTTATAATGAAAAATTACAAATAAGTACAGAGAATAGAGAAATGACCTATTGATATTCACAGGAAAAACTGAGACAAACTTCACAGACAAAATAAGCATTTGAATTCAGCCTTTAGTAGTCATAGCAATGATATCTAATACATCATCATGTTTCCTATGTGACAGGAACTAGAGAGTTTAGAGGAGAGGAAGGGGAAGCACTTCAAATTGGGAGAATACCATGAGAAAAGTCAAGGATGTATCCAAGCTCCTAACACTGTGTGTCTGGAGGGTTGGGAAAAGATAAGGCAAAAATGTTAGAAAGGGAGCCAATGGGAGAAGGTTTACAATGCCACACAATGACACTTATTTTTTTATTCTTAATGGCTTGGGGAAAGAAAAATGAGACTTGGCAAGGTTAACTCCAGTAACCCTTTGAAGGAAGGATTAGAGAGTTAGAACCTAGAGGTATCAGTTAGAAAGCTGCTTCACTAGCAACAGGGAGCACGAGGACATGAACCAGGACGTTGGCAGTGGGAACGGAAGAAAAGGGATACATTAATTGGCAGTGTGTGGCAGTGGAAAAATCAATTAAACGGAGCAGCCAATTAAATGTAGGAGGCAAAAATAACCAGGGATCAAATATGGGAGGTTTTCGGTTTGGACAGTTGAATTAATAGTAGTGTCAGTAACTGGGACAGAAAATGTAGAAAGAGAAATAGGATCATGGAGAAACTGTAATTAATTCCATTCTGGACATCTGGGCTTCAAATACTACCAAAACAAGCAGTGTGAAGGCTGCCATTGACAAGTGGCAAATATCCTTGATGACATACAACAAAAACTTGAATCATAGACATTTATTAAACTCCTAGTATGTGCAAAGGATTGGAAAAGGTCCTGCGGGGTAGGCAAAGCACCTTAGGGTATAATTCCTGACCGTAGGGGCTTAATAATGTGGGTAAGAGTACAACATGAATGTATGAAAATGTGACTAAGAATGGTTCAGAGAAAATGTCGTGGGAGAGATGGGAAAGAACCTAGGCCTTGAAAGACAGATGGGGTGGAGCAAAGAAGGGAAGGGAAAGAAGTTCTCAGTGAAAGGCTTGGAGGGGTTGCTAAGAAATGTGCTTTGGTGAGACCAGAAATAGCTGGACTGGAGTTAACATGTGAAAAAAGGAGAGAAAATAAATATGGGCTGAAAAATTGATGTTAACTTTTGAGCCTTTTTAAGTTAATATGCAATAGATGTACATATTTGGGGGTACACATAATATGTTGATGCATTCATTTAATACACAAATATTAAATCAGAATAATCAGGATACACGTACCTTAAATATTTTTTCATTGCACTAGAAGTGTTCAAAATATTTTCTTCTAGCTATTTTGACATGTACAGTAGATTATTCTTAACTGTAGTCATCAAAATGATCTATCAAATAGTAGGTCTTATTTCTTCTATCTAACTGTATATACGTACCCATTGATCAACCTCAGCTTTTGAACATTTTTATTTTTATCCTTGTTGTAGTTTAGAGACAGGTTTCTCTCTGTTGCCCAGGCTGGAGCACAGTGGCATGTTTATAACTCACTACAGCCTCATATTCTAAAGCTCAAGCAGTCCTCCCACCTCAGCCTTCCACATAGCGGGCATCACAGGGGTGCATCACCATGCCCAGCCAATTTTTTTTTTTTTTTTTGGAAATGGGATCTCACTATGTTGCCTAGGCTGGTTTCAAGGTCCTGGGCTCAAGTGATCCTCCTGCCTGGGCCTCACAAAGTGCTGGGTTTATAGGCGTGAGCCACTGAGCCTGGCCTCTTTGAGCATTTTTTAATGTCAAGCACAGTTGTCTGAATTGGACTGAGGCAACAGATAAGAACCTTTGGAAAATATCCTAACCAGTGAATAAAATGAACACAGTATGGAGGGCCTGCTCTTCTGAAATATACTCAAATTGCTTATTCTTCTCTCCATTCTTTAAACATTAAACAAATGTTTACTTAGTAACTACTAAGAACCAAGTGCTATAAATGAGTATGAAATTGGATAAGAACTGAACCCCTCTTTCAGCATTTGGACAAGACATAATGTCACGGCAACAGAGATGGGTTTGGAATAAGAGAATTTGTCATCACATTCCAGCTTTGTCACTGAACAACTGCATGATGTTGGACAGGTCACCCATTTGTGCTCAGTGTTTTTCCTGTTATTTTATTTATTTGTTTGTTTTTATGTTAGGCAGTCTTCTTAACTGTTTTCTATTCTCTTTGTCTTTTCTCTTCTCTCTATCCTGCTTACATATCATGAAGTTAAAGTTTTTATTATTGTTTTACCAAAGTTAGATCATACTGACAGATTCTGTATGTCTTGCTATTCTCCATGGGAAAATAATTGTTGAAAATTTTCCTAGTGTACAACTACTTCATAGTGTTTGCTACTGATATTGAATAGATACATTCAACAATTCTGTTTTTCCTTTATCTGTTTTCGCCTTTATAACAAAGCTAGAATAAACACCCTTGTCCATATTTATTTATTTCCTAGTTCTTTCTGTGAAGGAAATCCTTAGAATAAGAAATGCTGGATATACTAATTCTTATTTTTATAACTTTTTTTTTTTTTTTTTTTTGAGACAGAGTCTTGCTCTGTCGTCCAGACTGGAGTTATTTATTTATTTCCTAGTTCTTTCTGTGAAGGAAATCCTCAGAATAAGAAATGCTGGATACACTAATTCTTATTTTTATAACTTTTTTTTTTTTTGAGACAGTCTCGCTCTGTCATCCAGACTGGAGTGCAGTGGCAGAGTCTCGACTCACTGCAACCTCCGCCTCCCAGGTTCAAGTGATTCTCCTGCCTCAGCCTCCCGAGTAGCTGAGATTACTGGCACCCGTCATCATGCCCAGCTAATTTTTGTATTTTTGTAAAGACAGGGTTTCACCATGTTAGCCAGGCTGGTCTCAAACTCCTGACCTCGTGATCCTCCTGCCTCGGCCTCCCAAAGTGCTGGGATTATGGGCATGAGTCACCGCGCCCAGCCTTTTATAACATTTAAAAATGCATTAGGTTTTGTCAATTTGCTTTCCAAAAGGCCTGAAGCAATCTATAGGCCTATACGACAGCAGTGGTTCTCAAAGTTTTGTGTATGTTGGAATCATCTGGAAAGTTTGTTAAAACACAGTTTTCTGAATTTCACCTCTGGAGATTTTTTGTGTGAATACCTGTCTTAAGTGATAATGTTACTTTATTATTGACATTGCACAGGATATAAAGTAATATCTTATTGTACTTGCATTGACTAAGTGTGAAAAATTTCAAGCATTTGTTGGTCATTTGGATTCATTTTTCTGTATGTTGTTTCTCGCATCCTTTGTCTATTTGTTTTCTGTTAAATTTCTTTTTCCTGAAATTATCTTTGGCAGAGCATCAGCCATTTCCCTGGTCTCTTCATGTGCTCAAACATTTGAAGGGGCTTAATTGTCTCTCTTTCTTCCTGCTAATGCAAGTGATGATGAAAATGTAGATGCATAATGAACATGCTTCACTTCAAACTGGAAATTTGACCTTCTTAATTAAACATTGTAGCTGAAGTATCTTTCCCCATATGTCTTGTCTTAGTGTTTCACTAAACAAACAAAGAAACAAAGAAACAAAAACATTAATCCAAGATCTATATGTAGATCTTCCATCTCAGATGTAAAATAAAGTAATGCAATAAGTCATTTTCCTACTGATTACATGCAGTTGAAATATTTAAGACAGGAAAACACCTATTATTGGTTCTCAAGTCATTCTGGGAAAAATTCTTTCATTGGGGCTCGCAATTTGAAGAGTGACTACTGTTGATTATGGTGGCCTGAAAGCACTTTGAAAGGAGGAACATTTTCTCATGTGTATTTCCAGTCATTAAAGCATCTAGAGCAGAATTCTGGACTTAGTGCATGCTCAACTAAGGGATACATGCAGCATTATAAATCTATGTCTATAGCTTTAAGGGTTACAGAGGTTAGAGAAGTTAGAGGTCTGTAACATAGAGGTTACAACAGAACCTATAGTATGCCAAGTCTATGTTTTATAAAATGGGGTTTATTATATTTGTATTTTGTAATTTGACAGCCTTTCCTTCATACCACACTGTTCATGAAAGGTGGTTAGTCAGCTCTCCAGTCTAAAAGAAATTTCCCCCAAATGATCATTTCAAACTAAGGGTATTCTGGGAAAAAGTCAATGCAGGGAGTCTGGAAACTGAACTCTAAACCTCAAAAAAAGGGATTCAGATTACGTTCGTCTTCAGGGACATACAGGGACAGAGTTGAAGGCTTACATTGGCTCAGTGAGGATTCCCATCTCCAGTGTTGACCATCACTAAGCAGCGGCTCCATATTATGACAAGGGCATAACCCAAGTTCAGAAGCTGCCAATAGTTTGTGGCACAAATGTCTGGTCACTAAGGGCAGAAATCCCCAAACATCTGGGGACTTGTGGTTTAATGGGATATGTACTTGTCAGTACTGTTCTAAAATGATTCTATTTTAAAGCAACTTGCTGAGCACTATGAATACGCTCCTGGTATAGAAAAGAGTGTCCATTTTGCTTGTTTTGCTTGTGATTTTCCTTGTTTTTAGACCGGGAATAAATTGAAGGCCATGTAATCCACAGTTTGCAAGATGAAATGCTTGCAAACAGGTTGCAGCGATTGTAAAAATAGCCAAAATACTTTGCAGCTTTTCTCTTCAAGAGACGGAGTCTTTTCCTCCACTGCCTGAATCTGAGTTTATCCCTGTCACTTGCTTTGAATAATAGAATACAACAGAAATGATGCTGGATCAGTGCCAAGCCTAGGACCCAAAGGCCTTGCAACTTGTGTTTCTGCGCCCTTGCAACCCAGAAGCAGCCATGTGAAGTTCAAGTTAGCTTGCTGAATGATTTGGCTCAGAAATATCTACTGTCCCAGGGGGACAGGCAATCAATACCCACAAGCAGAGCCATCTTACTAAATGGCAGTTGATCCAAGATGAGTAAATGAGACCAGGCAAGACCACCAGAATTGCCTAACTAAACCCATCAAATTACTAACCCTAGAATGTTGAGCTAAGTAAATAGCTGTGCTGTAGCCATTAAGCCTAGCTTAATCCGTATAAATGTAAGACACTATGTTTTGCAGTTATGTGTTACATGGAAAAAGCCAACATACACAAGTGCATGCATACATTCATATAAACAAGGCAATAAGGAGTGGTGAGGGCTGTGGCAAACTGAGAAACACATGCCTATTTAAAATAATTTAAATATAGTTTTTGTTTGTTTGTTTTGAGAAGGAGTCTTGCTCTGTTGCTCAGGCTGGGGTGCAGTGGCGTGATCTCAGCTCACTGCAACCTCCACCTCTTGGGTTCAAGTGATTTTCCTGCCTCAGCCCCCAGAGTAGCTGTGACTACAGGCACACACCACCATACCTGGCTAATTTTCGTATTTTTAGTAGGGATGGGGTTTCACCATATTGGTCAGGTTGGTCTCAAACTCCTGACCTCAGGTGATCCACCTGCCTCGGCTTCCCAAAGTGTTGGAATTCCAGGCATGAGCCACCACGCCCAGCCTTAAATATAGATTTTAAAGAAACTCAACTTGCATAAGAAACACATCTGGCAGCTGCCTGCCAGCCAAGAGTGCTTGTCTTCTGACCTAGTCAATTCCCTCAACCTTACAAACGAGGAAATTGGTCCAGAAAGTGACTTACATTGCCATGGCTAGCTCATGCCAGAGCAAAAGGAGAATGAAGGTCTGCTGATATCCTGCACAGGCCCTTTTTCCTCAGCAAGGGGCTGGCTGTTCTGTCTGAAACAAGCGTAACCTGAAGATAAGAAAAGGACACCATGAAACTAAAATCGTTCAACTTTTCATTAGCAGGGGGTCTCAAATTTATTTTAGGAAAATTGTTTCAGAATGAGGGAAAGAATCCTGTGATTTAATTTTGAGGAAAAAGAATTCTTAGAAATGTTTTATAAACTTAAAACATTCTGTCCACTGAACATGTTACCTTTGCTCATTAATTATTATTATTATTTTTTTTTATGTTCTGGAACCCAGAGAGAGTAACATAGTTCTTGAAGTCTTAAAATGAATGGAAAATGATCCTGTTATATAGCTCTTTGATAAACTAACTCTTGTCCAGTTACATAAAAGAATAACAAAACCCATATTATATATTCTCTGAACACATAATGCCACCTTTTGTAATTGTACAAATTACTACCTTTAAAATAAGTTTCACCACTGGTGATATAAGTCATATCGTAAAGGATAAACAGATGTTTTGACAGGTATCAGCCATTTGGCTACAAAAGAAAAACAAGTTGTAGAGTCAATTTTCCTTCAATTCTGTTTCTTTGAAGTGGACAGAAACCCAACGATGTCTCACACCACACCACGTGTTTATTTGATATATTTTCCATGGAGGTTGACTCTTTTACCCATGCTACAAGCTACTCTTGCACTGAGCCACTAAATAGGGGTTGGCAAATGGAGGGGTTTAATTTAAACTGCCTCTTTTCTCATCTGGGTTTTGCCCATCCTAACAAGGTGATGTTGATTTGTTCAATATATCCCAAGACTAAAATAAATTTAAATAAACTTAAATAAAAAGAAACAACGTGCTGTTGGCATCCTTCTGTGTGGTTAACATCTGTGTATTGTGAAGATATTTAGAAATGCCTTTTGGAATGTGGATGCAAGCAAGCACACCTAAGTGTATGCCAGAGACATGGGAAGCACTGTGAAGGAAAATGGGGTGGCAGGCATGAAGCAGAGAACAAGAGCACAACCCAATTCCCATTACTTAATAGAACACATTGTGAGGCCAGAGTCTCGTGGGAGCCAATCACCAGCTGACAAAATTAGATTCTGAATCATGCTTTGTAATTCTTTCTAATGCCAGCCAGGGATGAGAGCCTGCTCTGGGAACTAGTCCCTCCCAGAACCTACCCCCCACCCAGTGTTCCTTATCAGCCCCCAGCCAGCTGTCAGCTTGTACGATTGCTGGACAGAGCATTTAATTCTGAAGGTTATGCATTAATATTCAAATTCTTTCTTATCCATAGACTGTGACTTAAGCATGAACTTTTTTTTTCCATCTCCACCCTCTTTCCTGCATGAATTTCCTTCCATAGATTTTACCCCGAAAGCTTTGAATTGAATGGCCATAGAAAGGAGAGCCATTTACAAAATGTGTCCTGAGCCAGTTCTTCTGCAACATAGGCATATCCCCAGAGCAATGCTCTTTATTTTCCAATTACAAAAACAAATCTTGTTAAATATTATTTAAAATGCATCTCCACCCCTAAATCCTCTTTTCCTCTCCAGCTGATGTCTGAAGTTGTTGGCAAGTAAATTGGAATTGGTTACGGTGGAAAATAAAGCTATCAGAATGTAGCCAGATATCTCATATTGCTTAGGATGGCCCTGGGTTTCACACGGATGCCTTGGAGAATACGAAGATTGGGACATTTACTAGGCAAAACTTAAGTGATCTCAACAACAAAAATATACCTGCATGTTTATTAGGAACCATACAACTAAAAGATATGCATTATGAGAGATCTAAAAGCAATCCGTGCTATTTCATGTCAGAATGCATTTTGACCTCAACTATCAGACTAATTTAAAGAAAACTTGATGGGGTTTTGGTTTCGTGTTAGTTAATGCTAGTGTTCATTATCTGTGCAAAGCACCATGATGTTTAACTCACTTTCCATTCGTGGGATAACTCACAGTCCAATGTAGGGAAGTCCTGTTCACTCAATTGAGTTAACAGTTATCAGTGGCAATCTGCACCCAAGGACCTTTAAAGGATACAGAGATACGAGGATGATGCATGATGCCTGCTCTCATAGATTTTTTATTATAAGAAGGCAGGTAGATCTTTTGCGAGTTTCCCTCTAGACTCTCCACTAGCTTTAGGGCTTTGAATAACTTATTTAAACGTTCTAGCCAGGAGGATCACTTGAGACCAGGAGTTCAAGACCAATGTCAGCAACATAGTGAGACCTCCTTTTCTACAAAAATTAAAATTAGCCAGGTGTGGTGTTGCACTTGTAGTCCTAGTTACTCAGGAGGCTGAGGCAGGAGGATCCCTTCAACTCAGGAGTCTGAGGCTACAGTGAGTGTGATCGTGCTTCTGCTCTCCAGCCTCGATAACAGAGCAAGACCCTGTCTCTATAAATAAATAAATAAATAAATAAATAAATAAATAAATAAATAAATAAAATAAATAAAGCTCTGAACTTTAGTTTCCTCATGTATAAAGCTATAACCTCAATGTTTTTTCTTAGGCTTAAAGAAACCAAAACGTAGACACTAGCCTTCACACACTGCTCAAAACACAGTAAGCCAAAAATAAGTATTATATGATTATTAGCTATTCTGATAGAAAAGGTAAACTTACTTTTCAAAAAACTAACAATTTTAGATAAGATGCTGGAGCTTAGAGCCAGGTTTTAAAAACATTATAAAGCACGTGGGGAGTATCTTCAGTTCATCTTCAAGTGTCCTTTAAACATAACCCTTTTCTTGTTTGAGAGATGCAACCCAGGTAACCATGCCCTCGGGGTTATGGAAATGGACCTAGACATGGCCTACTGCAGAGGCAAGCTCATTCTTGACTTCCTACCTTTGATCAATACTCACCGGACATGTGTGCCGTAGACTAAGGGCTCCACTTTCTTTTGTACTAATCTAATAAAACAAACCAAATAAGAATGATGACTGGGATCTATGGGTTCCTCCAGGTGTCATCTTAAATGTCTTCCATGAGGCTGTGCCTCAATTCTAAAAACAAAATGATGGTGGGAAATTTAAGCACCTGGATGATTGCTTAGAGTAAGGGAAGAACTGCATGCCCCTAAAACTCCCCTGGAGGCCAGACATCCATCCATCAATTCCACTTGTATAAAGTTGAACTGGCATCTCATTTTAAAAATAGAAATTAACATAAAAACCTAATGGAAAACCAGAATAGATAGCCTTTTCCTAAGCATAATCTTTCTCTAATTTAGAAATACAGCTAAAGATTCCAGTATAACTAATATAGAATCGAAGCAAAAATAAAAGTAATAAATTTTCCTTCTTTATCATTATATAATAAAATGTGCCTTAATATAGTCTTTTGGTTTCTTAATTGTATTAGCATATAAAATGCTAATTAAATTTAATAAATTAATCTTAAAATAAAGGCTATATTTCATATTGAAGTTTATGGTTTAATAATTACCTTTGGGAATAGTATTAGAAACAGAACAAATTTGTTTCTTGTCACTCAAGTATAACCACAAGGGGACATTTGATCTCTAAAGTTCTCCAACTTGCTGGCTAAACTGCAATCTTCATTAAATCCAATTATCAGTCTACTCCCATGCCCTCACCTACACAACTGGATGTGGCTGGAGAAAACTACAAGCCTATGCTGACTGTTCTTACTTTAATGATGAATAACCTTATGGGGTGTGTCAGAGCTGCCCCAAACCACATTGCATTTTCTTGGTTCATTGAATCTCTCACTCTTAGGAGGACTGTCTGATCCCTTCTCCATTTTCCTCAAATATCTGGCACTTGCTGCCATCTTCCCGGTTAGCTGATAACCTTGCTCCTGCTTCATGGAGATGACAGAAGCAATCAGATCAGACCTCACAAGTTGTCATCACATTATATACTGTTCTATCTGCCCATGAGCCCATATAATCTATCTTCTCTCCTGGTGCTACAATGAGCTGCCAGGTATCTATCGAGGGTGAACTCTTCCATTCTCACTTACTACAGGATATTGCTCCAACAATTCATCCCTTTCTTCTGTATCATCAGTGGTTCCTTTATTCTTTTTGAACTATTTCTATCATGATATTTTCAGACTCTTAATACCTCTCATCATCATAAAACAAAGCTGTCTATTAATACTACTTTCACTTCCCAGAAAATACCCCATTTTTTCCTTCCTTCTCACAGCAAATCTTCTAGAAAGAGATATCTATATACCTACTGTCCATTTTTAAATTTCTATCCTTAACCTACTCCATTCAGGTTTTTGTTCCTACTACTCTACTCAGAGTGAAGGTTATTAGTGACCTCAATTTTGATAAACAAAATAGTTAATTCTTGCCTAATTCAGTCAGCAGCACTAAATTATTTTCTTTTTTATATAATTTTAATTTTAGATTCATAGGGCTACATGTGCAGGTTTGTTACCTGGGTATACTGCGTGATGCTGAGGTTTGGGTTACAATTGATTCCATCAACCAGGTACTGAGCATAGTACTCATTAGTTAGTTTTTCAAGTCTTTCCCTCTTCTAGTATTCCCTAGCTTCTATTGCTGCCTCTTTATATCCATAAGTAACCCATGTTTAGCTCCCACTTATATGTGAGAACATGCAATTTTTTTTAACCTTTTAAATTTTTGTTTGTTTATTTTTAAGGAGTCTCACTCTGTCATCCAGACTGGAGTGCAGTGGTGCGATCTTGGCTCACTGCAACCCCTGCCTTCCAGGTTCAAGCAATTCTCTTGTCTCAGTCTCCCGAGTGGCTAGGACTACAGATGCATGCCACCACAGCTGGCTAATTTTTTGTATTTTTAGTAGAGATGGGGTTTCGCCACATTGGCCAGGCTGGTCTTGAACTCATGACCTCAAGTGATATGCCTGCCTCTGCCTCCCAAATTGCTGGGATTACAGGAGTGAGCCACTGCACCACACCTGGCCAATTTCCTTTTTTTTTTAATGGCTAACGGCTGCATAGTATTTCATGGTGTGTGTATGTATATGTGTGTGTGTATATATACACACGCACACACACACATGTGTATACACACACACATGTGTATATATATACACACATGGTGTGTGTATGTATATGTGTGTGTATATATATACACACACACACACATATATATATATACACACACACTATATTTTCTTTATCCAATCCACCTTTGATGGGCACCTAGGTTGATTCCATGTCTTTGTTTTTGTGAATAGTAATACAATTAACCTGTGAGTGCATGTGTCTTTCTTGTAGTACAACTTACTATCTTTTGGAAATATACCCAGTAATGAAATTGCTGGGTCAAATGGTAGTTCTGTCTTAAGTTTTTTGAAACATCTTCAAACTGCTTTCCACAGTGGCTGAACTAATTTACATTCCCACCAACAGCATATAAGTGTTCATTTTTCTCCTCAGTCTCACCAGTATCTGTTATTTTTTGACTTTTTAATAGCAGCCATTCTGACTCATGTGAGATAGTGTATCATTGTGGTTTTGATCTATATTTCTCTGATAATTAGTGATGTCGAACATTTTTTCATATGTTTGTTGGCTGCCTGTATGTCTTCTTGTGAGAAGCGTCTGTTCGTGTTTTGCCCATTTTTTAGTGGGGTTATTTGTTTTTTGCTTTTTCAATTCTTTTTTTTTTTTTTTTTTTTTTTTGTGATGGAGTCTCACTCTGTCACCCAGGCTGGATTGCAGTGGCACGATCTCGTCTCACTGCAACCTCCACCTCCTGGGTTCAAGCAATTCTCCTGCCTCAGCATCCAGAGTAGCTGGGATTACAGATGTGCACCACCATGCCTGGCTAATTTTTGTATTTTTTTAGTAGAGACGGGTTGGTCTCCAATTCCTGACCTCAGGTGATCCACCCACCTCGGCCTCCCAAAGTGCTGGGATTACAGGCATGAGCCACCGCGCCCAGCCTTGCTTGTTCAATTATTTAATTTCCTCATAGATTCTGGATATTAGACCATTGTTGGATGTATGAATACTTTCTCCCATTCTATACGTTCTGTTTATTCTGTTGATAGTTTCTCTTGCTGTTCAGTAGCTCTTTAGTTAAATTAGGTCCTACTTGTCAACGTTTGCTTTTGTTGCAATTGCTTTTGAAAGCTTAGTCATAAATTATTTCTCAAGACAGATGTCCAATACTGTGTTTTCTAGGTTTTCTTCCAGGATTCAAAGCTTCAGGCTACAAAACCAATATTTAAAAATCAGTAGCATTTCTATACACCAATAACGTTCAAGCTGAGAGCCCAATCAAGAATGCAACCCATTTGCAATAGCCACAAAAAATTACTTAGGAATATATCTAAACAGGGAGTTGAAAGATCTCTACGAGGAGAATTACAAAATACTGCTGAAATAAATTACAGATGACACAAACAAATGGAAAAACATT
>NW_012099876.1:5103922-5107133 GCF_000951045.1 Mandrillus leucophaeus | reverse complement strand
ACACACACACTATATTTTCTTTATCCAATCCACCTTTGATGGGCACCTAGGTTGATTCCATGTCTTTGTTTTTGTGAATAGTAATACAATTAACCTGTGAGTGCATGTGTCTTTCTTGTAGTACAACTTACTATCTTTTGGAAATATACCCAGTAATGAAATTGCTGGGTCAAATGGTAGTTCTGTCTTAAGTTTTTTGAAACATCTTCAAACTGCTTTCCACAGTGGCTGAACTAATTTACATTCCCACCAACAGCATATAAGTGTTCATTTTTCTCCTCAGTCTCACCAGTATCTGTTATTTTTTGACTTTTTAATAGCAGCCATTCTGACTCATGTGAGATAGTGTATCATTGTGGTTTTGATCTATATTTCTCTGATAATTAGTGATGTCGAACATTTTTTCATATGTTTGTTGGCTGCCTGTATGTCTTCTTGTGAGAAGCGTCTGTTCGTGTTTTGCCCATTTTTTAGTGGGGTTATTTGTTTTTTGCTTTTTCAATTCTTTTTTTTTTTTTTTTTTTTTTTTGTGATGGAGTCTCACTCTGTCACCCAGGCTGGATTGCAGTGGCACGATCTCGTCTCACTGCAACCTCCACCTCCTGGGTTCAAGCAATTCTCCTGCCTCAGCATCCAGAGTAGCTGGGATTACAGATGTGCACCACCATGCCTGGCTAATTTTTGTATTTTTTTAGTAGAGACGGGTTGGTCTCCAATTCCTGACCTCAGGTGATCCACCCACCTCGGCCTCCCAAAGTGCTGGGATTACAGGCATGAGCCACCGCGCCCAGCCTTGCTTGTTCAATTATTTAATTTCCTCATAGATTCTGGATATTAGACCATTGTTGGATGTATGAATACTTTCTCCCATTCTATACGTTCTGTTTATTCTGTTGATAGTTTCTCTTGCTGTTCAGTAGCTCTTTAGTTAAATTAGGTCCTACTTGTCAACGTTTGCTTTTGTTGCAATTGCTTTTGAAAGCTTAGTCATAAATTATTTCTCAAGACAGATGTCCAATACTGTGTTTTCTAGGTTTTCTTCCAGGATTCAAAGCTTCAGGCTACAAAACCAATATTTAAAAATCAGTAGCATTTCTATACACCAATAACGTTCAAGCTGAGAGCCCAATCAAGAATGCAACCCATTTACAATAGCCACAAAAAATTACTTAGGAATATATCTAAACAGGGAGTTGAAAGATCTCTACGAGGAGAATTACAAAATACTGCTGAAATAAATTACAGATGACACAAACAAATGGAAAAACATTACATGCTCACAGATTGGAAGAATCAGTATCATTAAAATGGTCATACTGCCCAAAACAATCTATAGAAGCAACACTATTCCTATCAAACTACCAATGTCATTTTTCACAGAACTAGAAAAACTTCTATACTTTATATAAAACCAAAAAAAAAAAAAAAAAAAAAGAGCCCAAATAACCAAAGCAATCCTCAGCAAAAAGAACAAAGCTGGAAGCATCACATTATCAGACTTCAAACTATACTGTAAGGCTATAGTGACCAAAACAGCATGGTACTGAAACAACAGCAGGCACATAGACTAATGGAACAGAATAGAGAACCCATAAATAAAGCTGCAAACTTACAATAGTCTGATCTTCAACAAAGTCAACAAAAACAGGCAAGGGGGAAAGGACTCTTTATTCAATAAGTGGTGCTGGGATAGCAAGTTAGATATGTGTACAGAAGAATAAAACTGGACCAGTATCTTTCACCATATACAAAATTAACTCAAAATGGATTAAAAGATTTAAATATTTTCCTTTTTGAAACACTTTCTACAGTTGACTTGCAGGACATCAAATTCACCTGGTTTTCTTCCACCCCATAGTTTCTTCAGTCAGATTTCCCGGTTCCTCCTAGTCTTCTTAAACTCTATTGCAGTGTTTGGGCTCAGCATTTAGGGTTTTTCTCTATTACACTCACTTTTTTGATGATCTCTTTAAGTCTCATAGCTTTAAGTATTTATAAGTCTGGACCTCTCCCAAGAACTCTAGGCTCATACATCCAACATCCTACTAAACTTCTCCACTGGGTGCCAAATAGGCATTAGAATGTAATATACCCTAAAATTAAACATCTATATTTTGCCCCACCCAAACTTTCCTTTTTCACATTCTTCTCCATTTTCAGTAAATGTCCATTACACCTTTTCAGTTGTTCAGATTAAAAACACAACAACAACAACAAAAAAAAACCTGCAGTCATTCTTGACTTCTCTGTTTCTACATCCTTCTCTTCATACTCCATATTTAACCTATTGGCCAATTATATCTGCTCTTCCTTCAGATTAAGAGAAACTGGGCTGAGTGTGGTAGTTCATGCCTGTAATCCTAGCGCTTTGTGGGGCTGAAGAGGGTGGATGGCTTGAGTCCAGCATTTCGAGTTCAGCCTGGGCAACATGGTGAAATCCTGTCTCCACAGAAAAAAAAAAAAAAAAAAAAAAAAAAGCCAGATGTGATGGTACGTGCCTGTATTTACCTGTAGTGCGAGCTACTTGGGAGGCTGAGGTAGTAGGATCACCTGAGCCTGGGAGGTTGAGGCTACAGTGAGCCATGATAGTCCACCTCACTCCAGTCTAGGCCAGCCCCTGTTTTGAGAGAGAGAGAGAGAGAGAGAGAAAGAAAGAGAGAGAGAGAAAAATGGAATAGTTATCGTCATGTCTATAGCTGCCACAGATTCAGGTATCTTCCACTAGTCCTCCACCCTTCCTTGTGGTGATCTCCAAATCCACTCCCTTCCTGACTATCTTTCAGTTAGGTTCAACCATGAGAAGCTCTCCCATTGAGGGAATGGAGAGAGTTAAATCAGAGGAGTTATATTCCTTGCTCCCATCACATAGTCCCCACAGTCCCCTTTATACTGGCATGTCTCTATTGAAACTTCCTAGTCCTCTCAAGTCAGCCTGCTTAATGCAACTTCCTTCTTCTGGATTCTAGGAAATATGACTCACTGTCCCTCTGGCCTAGAGGTGATTAGAAATCCCTTATAGTTCCTCTGTACTTGATCTACATCTTTGTAAATAGTCATTTTGTACATAAAGCTTGTTTAAATTATGCTGATTTGAATATGATACTTGTTTCCTGATTGAGAACACGAATGAGAGAAATTGCTACTGAAAGTAACCTCAAGAACCTGACTCTCCAAGTGAAATGCTATGATTGGGTTGCACATATATCAAACA
>NW_012099876.1:5093440-5101122 GCF_000951045.1 Mandrillus leucophaeus | reverse complement strand
AGGGTGGATGGCTTGAGTCCAGCATTTCGAGTTCAGCCTGGGCAACATGGTGAAATCCTGTCTCCACAGAAAAAAAAAAAAAAAAAAAAAAAAAAGCCAGATGTGATGGTACGTGCCTGTATTTACCTGTAGTGCGAGCTACTTGGGAGGCTGAGGTAGTAGGATCACCTGAGCCTGGGAGGTTGAGGCTACAGTGAGCCATGATAGTCCACCTCACTCCAGTCTAGGCCAGCCCCTGTTTTGAGAGAGAGAGAGAGAGAGAGAGAAAGAAAGAGAGAGAGAGAAAAATGGAATAGTTATCGTCATGTCTATAGCTGCCACAGATTCAGGTATCTTCCACTAGTCCTCCACCCTTCCTTGTGGTGATCTCCAAATCTACTCCCTTCCTGACTATCTTTCAGTTAGGTTCAACCATGAGAAGCTCTCCCATTGAGGGAATGGAGAGAGTTAAATCAGAGGAGTTATATTCCTTGCTCCCATCACATAGTCCCCACAGTCCCCTTTATACTGGCATGTCTCTATTGAAACTTCCTAGTCCTCTCAAGTCAGCCTGCTTAATGCAACTTCCTTCTTCTGGATTCTAGGAAATATGACTCACTGTCCCTCTGGCCTAGAGGTGATTAGAAATCCCTTATAGTTCCTCTGTACTTGATCTACATCTTTGTAAATAGTCATTTTGTACATAAAGCTTGTTTAAATTATGCTGATTTGAATATGATACTTGTTTCCTGATTGAGAACACGAATGAGAGAAATTGCTACTGAAAGTAACCTCAAGAACCTGACTCTCCAAGTGAAATGCTATGATTGGGTTGCACATATATCAAACAGAGAAATGGGACAAGAGATATCTCAAGCACACGGTGGCAACATGATTACTCCGCTCAGCACAGGATACAGGGCAAGTACAAGCAAGGCACTAGGACATCAAGTGACTGTGCTACTATGTAATCATGGCAACATTAGTGATTGTAAGGACTGTGAAGTCACCTTTCTTATTATTATGACCCTAGAAAATAAACACAAGGAAAATAAAAATTTTAAATTATGTGCATAAAATTAAGGAAACATGGAGAATCAGAAGATCTTTACAGCAGATTTGAAAGAGTCCCTTATCTTCTGTAGTCACAAAACAGATATGGTTTAGGATTTAAAGTTTGTAGAGTTGCAGTGCTTTTCAAATATTCAGCCCAACCAGGCATCCTATGCTAAAGTAAGAGCAATATTGGAAGAGAATTGAAACCCTGAGATAGGATATGGGGATATTCGAGTAGATATAGATAAGGCTAAGACTCTTGAAATTCTAAATTCCACTGGATTTTCTTTCCAATAAAGGTAAAATAATAGGCCAAAATATTTACCATATTTCTGAACAAATTATAGAAGTATGTCCCCATTAGCCTGGGCATGTTGGCTCACACCTGTAATCCCAGCATTTTGTGAGGACAAGGCAGGCAGATCACTTATGACCAGGAATTCGAGACCAGCCTGGCCAACATAGTGGGTGTCTCTACTAAAAATCAAAAAAAAAAAAAATAGCTGGGCATGGTGGCACGCACCTGTAATCCCAGTTACTTTGGAGGCTGAGACATGAGAATTGCTTGAACCTGGGGAAAGGAGGTTGCAATGAGCCAAGATCATGCCACTGCACTCTAGCCTGGGTGACAAAGGGAAACTGTCCCAGGAAATAGTAAGTATGCCCCCACTAAATCTTTGAGAAATACAAGAATAATCATTTATGGTACATACTTTTTAATTTACTCCTTTTTGTCATGTGAAAACAATAATAACAAAAGTTGACTCATGCAGAATGACAGTAGATTACCAGAAACTTAATTCTAAGGTATACAGTTAAAGAATAGTCAGTCTCCACTACATAAAGTCAACACAAACTCTATCACCTGGTGTGCAGCTATTGACCTGATAAATATTTCCTTCCCTTTACAATTAAGAAAGAAAACCTTTTTCTCAGGGACAAGTCAACCCTACTGTTGTCTATCATAATAGGGAACATAATCAACTTGAAATTCCATAGAACATAATGTTAGTCTAATTCATTGATGACAATGGACTTGGTAAGTATGAAATATCATGTTCCTTAGATACCTTAGTAAGCTATATGCATTCCAGATTGTGAAAGAGAGACTGTGTAGAAGTTCAACAGCCAGCCACACCGGGGCTTATGGGGACCCAGCAGTGTGGGTTATGCCAGGCTACTCCTTCTAAAATGAGAATCCCACTGGAAAGTTGGGTCTTCAATCTGAAGGCTCCTGTGCATACACATTAAATAAATTTGCATGTTTTTTCTCCTGTTAAAAAATAAAGAACAAAGTGAGTTTGATTTACGCAACTTACACCACTCATCTCAAAGAGACTCAAATTTGGGAGATCTCTTCGGGTTTTGGAAACAATACATAACACATTTGGGTGTGTTGCTCTGTACCATATATTTGATAACCCATAAGACTGCCAGTTTTGAATGGGACTCAGAGTACAAAAGATATTCTATAGTAGTAGAGGTTTTGGTATAAGCTTCTGTGTCTATGACACAGAAGAATCAATAATGATTGATTTCTCTGTGGTAGGCAGGACTGCTGAATGGCTTGTCTGGCATGCCCCAAGTAGAAAATCATCTACAGATGTCTAGAATTTGGCAGGATATACTCTCCTTTGCTGACAATTATTTTCTATTTGGAATGCTGCATTTAGATTGCTAGTAGGTCCATATACAAATTGGATATGGAGGCTGTGAATCAACAGCATAGTTTTTCTCTCATCAAGGCTGACCTGGCTACTACTATTGCTGTATGCAGCCAATAACAGAAGCAAATGCTGATAATCCCAGATTGTACAATTTCCTGCCAACCCCGGTCAGCCATCTGGTGGCAGTTGACTACATTGAGGAAAGAGGTAACAGCCTCAAAATATACTATACTCATATAGACATATATTCAGGATACTGGTTTTACTTTCCTGCCCACAGTGCTTTCCCTTGTGTATATTTTTGTCGACTTTTCTGTAGCAGTATTCAAAATAGCAAAGTCATGGAATCTAAGTGTCTGCCAACAGAGGAGTAGATAAAGAAAATGTGATATATATATATATATATATGTGTGTGGAATATTACTCAGTCATAAAAATGAATGAAATCATGTCTTTTGCAGCAACATAGATGGAGCTGGAGGCCATTATCCTAAGTGAAATGAATCAGAAGCAGAAAGTCAAATACCTCATACTCTCGCTTATAAGTGGAAGCTAAACAATGGGTACACGTGGACTTAGAAAAGGGAATAATGGATACTGGAGACTAAAAAATGTGAGAGGTAGGAGTTGAAAAATTACCTGTAGGGTACAATGTTCACTATTTGAGTGATGAGTACACTAAAAACCCAGACTTCCCTGCGATGCTATATATCCATGTAAAAAAACATTGCACTTGTATCCCCTACATCTTTAAAAATAAATAAATTGCATATAACATAACACAACACAACATCAATGTGATCATAACACTTGCTTATTAAAACTCTTCCAAAAGCTAAAGGCTTCCTAATTTACTCAGATTAAAGACCAAAGTCCTTTCTGATCATGTAGGCCCATAAGGCCCTACGTGATCCCCCTCCCTGCCTCGTACTCTTCTCACCTTCTTTCACTCTGCCCAGATTGTGGGAGTTCTTGCATATGCCAGCTGCTTTCACATGAAAATCTTGTCCCAGAAATCTGCATGGCCCCTCCCTCACTTCTTCATGCCCTGACTCAAATACCTGGTTCACTCTTCTCTCTGTGACCTTTCTTGACCACAGTATCTAAAATTGCAATACTTCTCTAATGTGATCTATCCTCTCTTCACATTTTCTCCTAATCTATTCTTTTATGGTATTTATTTATTCTATTTATCTGTTTTCCTCTTTCCTTCTAGGATGTAAACATGGAACATGCAAAGATTTTGTACAGAACATTTTTGTGCTCAACATCTAGAAGTGTGCCTGTCACATATTAGGCACTCAACCAGTATTGGTTGAATTCATTCATTCATTCATTCCCAGTTCACTCAGAGTAAAAGCCAACTTTTTTTGCTCAACTATTGATTGAACACCTAATCAATCTAAATTAGTTTGTGAAGCATTCAAGTTGTGAGCCATGGAAGAAACACACAGGCACTTACCTCTTTTTTAAAGAAAATTAGCCTTACTCAATTTGATAACCTACATTAGGGACCAGACTTCACATTCAATCATCTATCTATTTTTCAAAGGTCAAATCTGCCTCCCAGAAGATGATTTGTGTCAAGTTTAGGCTGAGACAAATAATCACGTTTAGGCTGAGATAAATAATCACACCTGAGACAAAATATGATTTCATAAAAGGAAGCCAAGATTGTTTTAAGCAATGGCAACATCCTCTACTTTTATGTAAAGTTCCTATACCATCAACTTTGAATGATAACACAAGTTTATAAGTGAAATGAAAAAATAAGACTCATTATTCTACTATAAAGTGTTTTCAATACCAAAATCTTGTAAGTTAATTTGAAGTATATGTCTTTAATCTATTCTTGAATTAAACTTGACGTATTTGGAGAGAGATGAAGACTTGTACTGTCATGAAGACTTCCCTTGTTCTATTAAAGAAAAACTGCAAAAAATTCTCACAAAAATAAATTGATTTTCAGAAATGTGTGGATAGCAAATATCCAAAACTGAAAGGTTTAATTTAAAAACACCATTTTATAGTCTATTCCTGGTATTAAAAGGCCTATCATTAGTAAAATATAATTCTGTAAAACTTGTGCTTACTAATAATGGCAGCAAAGGTTTATGACATCAAGGTTGTTGAATATTTCATGTTTGCATAAGACTAGCTGCAGAAGGAAAAATAGGCTTTTGCAAGAACTAGATAGTTGGGTTACTGACCATGACTTTATGAAAACAACACATCTATAAAGTGAAGGTTGTAATTTTACCCACAACTTTCTCCCTCTTTGACTGAATTCACATCATTGGGAACTTTTTGTTAAAAAAGGAATAACTTATCTTTATACTCAGAAGAAAACCACGAAGTAAATATATCAGTCCATCAAACACTTCCTGAAAGTGTAATACATTAGAAATAGAGCGCATTTTAAATACTGAACTCATGACATTTACTCTATTATGTGGGCCATATCCTTTTGCTGTTTAGTGTTTTCCTAGCATTATGAGAGAGTTATGTGTATTTTCAATGGCCTTTTTCAACTAAATGGTTTTATTTACAAGGTGACCTTTAGAATAGGGAAATGACCATACCACAGATTGAACTATTCACATGTCACAGATACTCAGTGAGCCTGGGAGAGTTGACAGTTCCAGGGGACTTTAAGAAAGGATTTCAGTCTAACAAATAGAAATATATTCTTTGCTAAAAACACATCACAGCACATATCAGGAATTTTGTCAGTGTAATATGGAAAGTGCTAATGTCTGAGATGTTATATTCAATTCGGTTATAATTCACAGCAAATTGTCAGTTTAAAAAGGTAGCAGTCATCCATGAAACGTTTGTTAAAAATGGATAAACTTTTGACTTTGTGATTCAGAAATGATAAGAGAATTTTATATAGAGTGGGTTGTATAAGTCCCTGAACCATTAATCAATGCTTTTCAACACAACATCATTGTACTTAAGGCATAGATTTCTAAGACCCCTACAAAGAGGACATAGACATCTAACAGTGCTTTGTTGTTGAAGGCACATTGGATTTTCAATTTGATGTAACAATATGATTATCCTGACTTTATAGCTGGTGACGCAGTGCCAAATGTAATACAGTGTAAAGATGGGCCAAGTACTAAACATTCTTTCAATTGCCATTAAAGCACTCTACCAGTTAAGTCACATGTCAGTACTCATTATTAGAGCCACTATAATGAGAAAGTTTATTGGCAAGCACTTTGGAAATCTATAGTACTTTAGAAAAATAAGATACTTCACAGGTTTTTAAAAATCCTTTGCCTTAATAATACTGTACATTTACAGTTCTGGATTTTCCTTTTCAGGCACTTTCCAACACTCAACCCAAACCCTTTATAGCTGTCTCTTGGGGTGGTAGGTTAGGCTTTGGGATAAGAGGCCCTGGAGGTGTGGGGAGGAGAGGGAGGAGAGATGACTTCCCAGAAGATCCTATGGTGGCATTTGTCCAAAAAAAGGTGGAGAAGAAAAAGAAATGCTTCCTTTGAAAACTAAAGATAAGAAACTTAATGTTGTGACTGAGAGCAGAGCTCTATTTTAAAATATCTACTGTCGATACCTTGTGCAAAGATGAAACAATGCTTAGGCGTTCTCAGGAAGTTGGATAAAGGGGTTTTCCCAACTCCTCCCCCATGACCCTGCCCCATATTTAGATATTAACAGTACCTTTGTTTCCCAGATCCAAACTACAGACCTTAATATTTATGCTTTATTTACTATCAATCTCTGGTTCAAAGGTCTTTTTAACTTTCTCACACACATAAAAAAATTCTCAAAGGATTTCACAACTGTTAAATTGATCTTTAAAATGGCAATTTTCAGTTTAGTGTAAAGAAATCAGAAGCAGATGGATTAATTTTGCCTTCAAATATATATGGTTTAAAATACTCTAGGAAAAAATAACGTATTTGTTCAAATGTGTTTACGTTTTGCTAAAAGATGTATATTTGATAAATATTTGAAAACCCGGTGTCTTTCCATACCAGATAATTACCCCCTCCCTCCACCATGGAAAATAATTTTTAAAAGAAACTACAGAAAATGCTAATATTTTACAGCTTTTTATGTTTTAAAATTAAAAATATAAGTTTTAATCAAATATATTATATCTACATTGTACAGTAAAAACTGGTAGACATCCATGTTGAACCCAGGTTTAAGAGACATAAATCAAGAGATAAGCACCACACTACTCACTGTATATCAATATGGCTAGAACTCAAATCCTACCTTTGAGGCAATTTTAATTTCACAGATTTTAAAAATACAGTCCGTGTCTAAATCTTGTCCGTCTCTCAACCCCTAATTGTCAGAAGCATTTACAAACCAGTTACTCCAAAATGTTGATCTGATTATGATTGTTAATTATTTCAAATTAGAAAAGTCATTAGAATTACTCAAGGCAGCTATTGTCATAGGAAAATAAAGAATTGATGCTCTCTCTGGATAATTCAGTCTAGGAACCACTTTTTAAAAAATATACATTCAAAAACTGAGGCAAATATGGTCATCTCTGTGTAAGTAGGTCTGGGGCTCAGTAAGACTTTGAAGACTGGCTTCACTGCTCCAACTACATTCAAGTATTCACAATAGCAAACAAAAATAAATAAATAAATGAAAATCTGAAAGCACCTAGAGCAGTGGTTCTCCAACTTCCATGAGTAACAGAATTATCTCAAGAGCTAATACAGAAGACAGAGAACCAGGTTCTCTGAAATGAGATGAAGCCTAGGTCTTTAAGAATCACTGACCTAGGCCGGGCACGGTGGCTCAAGCCTGTAATCCCAGCACTTTGGGAGGCCGAGACAGGAGAATCACGAGGTCAGGAGATCGAGACCATCCTGGCTAACCCGGTGAAACCCCGTCTCTACTAAAAAAATACAAAAAACTAGCCGGGCGAAGTGGCGGGCCCCTGTAGTCCCAGCTACTCGGGAGGCTGAGGCAGGAGAATGGCGT
>NW_012099876.1:5087290-5092165 GCF_000951045.1 Mandrillus leucophaeus | reverse complement strand
TTATATACCTGGTATAGAATTCCTTCTGGGATCTAAGCCCTGATTATTACATAGCCTTAGCTTTTATCACTTTCAATTCCCAATCTTTATGCTATACCCACACTAGCTTTCCTCCAAAATTTGACAATTGATATGGTATTATATCTCTGTTCCTTTGGATAGCTTATTTTTCCCCCTTCTCTGCCTAATACATTTTTTATTTACCCTTCAAACTCTGCTTACATGACAGTCCCATTGAGAGGGATCGTGCCAGATGAAGTTTGGTTTCTCTAACTTTTCCCAGCACTTTATAGATAACTTACAATAACATTCAATGCATTTAAGTCTAATTTTTTGTTGTTGATCAATCCCCTTAAAATATGAACTCATCCCAGCACTATTTCATATACAAGAGCCTAGCACAGGGTTGACTCAAGGACATGCCAATGTTTATGGAATAAATCAATGGGCCAAAAGCACCAAGGTAGTAGTGGTAAGAATACATTGCTTAGATCCAATGTTTAGGGCAGAACTGTTTTCAGACTTACCCTGTTGCTGTGCTACAAAACACATTTTTGTAAACTGATTATAGGATCTGATCATCAGGCCGTGACTGATTAAGTCATTTTGCAATGTACCTGGCACAGCAATGCCCATAAGAAGGTATTTAATGAATTCATATGAGATGAGAATGAGACAATCTTTTCCTCTTAATTTGTTACCATATTCACACTATTAAATTCACATCAATATTAATTTCTAACAGGCCAAAATGAGAAAGTAGGAGGGTAAAATTAAGAGTTACTTATAACTCAGATACATTACACATTTTGGAAAAGAAATTAATCTGATACAATTTTCTAGAAGGGCAATTCTATTTAATTTTACAAAATGTTCAAAAAGTTGTTTCAAACGTCCTAACCTTGAAGGAATTGAAACATATTTAATGGTTCCACAGAAGTATATAAAATAATAATAATTTTAAAATCTCAAATTTCTTCAAAACTGATCTGTCCAAATTTTAAAAAACTTTCTGGAAGTGTCAGTTTAAAATACATGACACTTATTAATAAGAGAAGTTAATTAAAACTATTATATTGAAAAAAATGACAAAGTTTCTGGGAAAACAGTAAAACAACATTTGAAGTTTTACTGCAGATATAGAAATGAATGATTGTCTTTTAAAAGCTGTTTCCAAAATTTGGTTAGAGGAGTATTCTTGTAAACTATCACTTTTTTCCAAATATTTTTGTGTTTATTGTGTTTTTTTTTTTAAAAAAAACTTTATTATTAGACAAAAATGTGGATTCAAAAGCTCACATTTAAAGCTATTTTCATTTCGGTTAGGATTCAATTTGTAGCATTTGTTCTTTGGCATTCATTATTTACAAGATTTCAGAAAGATATCAGCGTAGATAAGTGAGAAAATATTTTCATACCAACATGTTTAGAAGAAGTTAATTTAGTTGGAAAACTTTGGGCTACTTCTATTATCAGGGAAACACATTCCTAATTTCAAAATAAGGATTTGAAAAGAACCCATCAGACAACCAGCAAAGGATAGTTATACTCTGACAAATGACATATGGTCATAGCTACTCACTTTTTTAAATATGGTGACATCTTCAATTTTTAATTCAAATGTTTTGGGTAGGGAGTTCCACACTGACTTCTCACACTGTACAAAATATCTTGCTGTGGTTACCTAGATATAGATGGAGAATATTTCTGTTCCTGTTCTTAATACTTGCTTCTATTTTCACAAGCTTAATGAACTTATTGAACAAAACTGACTTTTCTTAGTTCTATTCCAGCATGCAGTAACTGAAGTTTATTTCCTGATTGTTTTTACATTTTTGTGGATCCATGAATCATTTAGATGCCATAACCCTAATTTTATATTTGCTTTTAAATTTTTTTATTTATATTTTAAGTTCTGGGATACATGTGAAGAATGTGTAGGTTTGTTACGTAGGTATATACATGCCGTGGTAGTTTGCTGCACCCATCAACCCATCAACTACATTAGTTATTTCTCCTAATGCTATCCCTCTCCTATCCCCTCACCCACAAACAGGCCCCAGTGTGTGATGTTCCTCTCCCTGTGTCCATGTATTCTCATTGTTCAACTCCCAGTTAGGAATGAGAACATGTGGTGTTTGGTTTTCTGTTCCTGTGTTAGTTTGCTGAGAATGATGGTTTCCAGCATCATCCTTATCCCTGCAAAGGACGTGAACTCATCCTTTTTATGGCTGCATAGTATTCTATGGTGTATATGTGCCACATTTTCTTTATCCAGTCTATCATTGATGGGCATTTGGGTTGGTTCCAAGTCTTTGCTATTGTGAATCTGTCTCTTATACACATCTAGATGTGTATAAGAGACAGGTGAGCTGAGATCCGGCCACTGCACTCCAGCCTGGGCGACAGAGCAAGACTCCGTCTCAAAAAAACAAAACAAAAAAAAAGAATCACTGACCTAGAGTTGAAATTTATCCCCAGGTTTAAATCAGGTTCAAATATTTTATACATATTATCTGTAATGATATCCATATAAGAATTGAATATAAGAAATGAAAAATTGTATCTATACTGATATTCACATAAGAATTGAATAATTGAAATAATTATTTTAGAAACAACCTGGGGATTTAACTGATCACAAACTTAGCAGGAGGTAATACTGCAGCATCTCTGCTCAGGAGAAGACAAAATAATGGAGTTGTCTACCACAGTAAAAGACATCCAATGTATTTAAGAACTTAAAATCTGATACAGGAAATGGCTCATAACATTGAGTAAGGGATAGAATAGTCAATAAACAATCTTGAGGAAACTAGCTTTTAGTGGAAGAATATATCACTTTAGAGCCACACTTTCCAGTATTGCATAAAATAAATTCCAGATGTATTTTTTTAAATATATAAAAGAAAGAAATAAAAAAAGTCAAAGGAATAGAAATACGGAAATACATGTGAATAAGATTGGGATGAAAAATAACCGCAAAAACTCAAAAGACATGACGTTGAAAGAATTAAAACTTTAGTGAATTTTTTTAAAAACACCATTAGAAAAATTAAAGACCATCAATAAATAAAATAGGTGATGGGTTCCTATGCTTCCTTAATACCACCCCCTCCCCAAACTATCATTTTGTACTTTTTTTTTTTTCTGACAAACTTTCTGAAAGGGCAAGCTACTCTTTTTGACCTTACTTCTTTCAAACCCAAGCCTCAGAAAAGCCTTCTTTCTTCTTAGTCACACTCAAGAAGTGGTTCTTAAATATTAGCTTACATAACAATCTCCAGGAGGGTTTCTACGACAGATCTTGGGCCCCAATTCCTGAATTTCTGACACGGTAAGTCTGGAATGGACTTAAGATTCTGCATTTTTAACGGGCTTCTGGACGATGTTGACATGTGTGTCACACTTTGAAAATCACTGTCTTACAGAATATTCTATCACTATTGTAACAGAGCTTTAGTCACTGATAAATCCTGTGGTCCAATTCCAATTTTCATTTTATTTATTCTCTCAGCATAATTTGTCATACTTTTCTACCCCCTCCTTTTTGAAACTCTCTCCTCTCTGGGTTTCCATGGCACTGATTTTGAATTGTGTTGTATACACCTCAAAACTCTCAGTTATATACCTGGTATAGAATTCCTTCTGGGATCTAAGCCCTGATTATTACATAGCCTTAGCTTTTATCACTTTCAATTCCCAATCTTTATGCTATACCCACACTAGCTTTCCTCCAAAATTTGACAATTGATATGGTATTATATCTCTGTTCCTTTGGATAGCTTATTTTTCCCCCTTCTCTGCCTAATACATTTTTTATTTACCCTTCAAACTCTGCTTACATGACAGTCCCATTGAGAGGGATCGTGCCAGATGAAGTTTGGTTTCTCTAACTTTTCCCAGCACTTTATAGATAACTTACAATAACATTCAATGCATTTAAGTCTAATTTTTTGTTGTTGATCAATCCCCTTAAAATATGAACTCATCCCAGCACTATTTCATATACAAGAGCCTAGCACAGGGTTGACTCAAGGACATGCCAATGTTTATGGAATAAATCAATGGGCCAAAAGCACCAAGGTAGTAGTGGTAAGAATACATTGCTTAGATCCAATGTTTAGGGCAGAACTGTTTTCAGACTTACCCTGTTGCTGTGCTACAAAACACATTTTTGTAAACTGATTATAGGATCTGATCATCAGGCCGTGACTGATTAAGTCATTTTGCAATGTACCTGGCACAGCAATGCCCATAAGAAGGTATTTAATGAATTCATATGAGATGAGAATGAGACAATCTTTTCCTCTTAATTTGTTACCATATTCACACTATTAAATTCACATCAATATTAATTTCTAACAGGCCAAAATGAGAAAGTAGGAGGGTAAAATTAAGAGTTACTTATAACTCAGATACATTACACATTTTGGAAAAGAAATTAATCTGATACAATTTTCTAGAAGGGCAATTCTATTTAATTTTACAAAATGTTCAAAAAGTTGTTTCAAACGTCCTAACCTTGAAGGAATTGAAACATATTTAATGGTTCCACAGAAGTATATAAAATAATAATAATTTTAAAATCTCAAATTTCTTCAAAACTGATCTGTCCAAATTTTAAAAAACTTTCTGGAAGTGTCAGTTTAAAATACATGACACTTATTAATAAGAGAAGTTAATTAAAACTATTATATTGAAAAAAATGACAAAGTTTCTGGGAAAACAGTAAAACAACATTTGAAGTTTTACTGCAGATATAGAAATGAATGATTGTCTTTTAAAAGCTGTTTCCAAAATTTGGTTAGAGGAGTATTCTTGTAAACTATCACTTTTTTCCAAATATTTTTGTGTTTATTGTGTTTTTTTTTT
>NW_012099876.1:5079544-5082240 GCF_000951045.1 Mandrillus leucophaeus | reverse complement strand
CATTATTTCTGAGGCCTCTGTTCTGTTCCATTGGTCTATACAGCTGTTTAAATTCTTTTAGTGTTGTCTTTCTCTCCATTGTATTTTTTTCTTCAGTTCTGTTTATTGATTATCTTTTCTTAATGGTCCTAGTTGTTTTTACTGGCTGCACCCACTGTCTATCCCAGACTCACCCACCTCTGCATGTTTATTTGGCTAGACTCTCAAAAAGACCAAATAATCAAGCAAGAAAACTGAATTCTCTCACTTTCACTTCTTTGAGGGATTGCCATAGTTTGGATGTTTGTTCCCCTAAACCTCACGTTTAAATTTGATCTCCATTGCTGGAAGTGAGGCTTACATGAGGTGGGGGAGGATTTGGGTTATGGGGGAGGATGCCTCATGAATGGCTTGTTGCTGTCCTCTGGATATTGAGTGAGTTCTCACTCTATTTGTTCCTAAGAGAGTTGGTTGTAAACAAGAGCCTGGCATCTCCCCCTTTCTCTTGCTTTCTCTTTTGTCATGTTATCTCTGCACACACATGGGCTCCCCTTTACCTTCCGCCATGAGTGCAAGCAGCTTGAGGTTCTCATCAGATGTGAGTGTGGGGTGCCATGTTTTTTGCATAGTTTGCAAAAATCTTCTTTTCTGTATAAATTTCCCAGCTTCAGGTGCCCCTTTATAGCAACACCAATGAACTAAGACAATCAGTATCTCTTAAGATATTCACCTATAGAAAACCAAGTCTTTCCGTGGGCTTCTTGTTTCCCAAGCAAGAAATTGAATAAGAGTTCCGTTGATTCTGTGAGGAACTTTGTTCTCTGTTAACTCTCTTATGACTCTACAGACCTCAGGATCCCCTTTCTATCCATGTTAGCTGGGAAACACTAGAGATTTGTGTTTGCTCCTTGCCCTCATCACACCCATATTTTATTGATCTATGGCAGCTAAACCAGAAAAAGGGATTGCCAGAGGGGAAGGCCTGGAGGCTGTGTTCAATCCAGTGATTTTCAATAACTGCTAATTTGTCAAAAATTACCCCCACCTCCCTTTATCTGGCATTGGCTACACACATATTGCCCTGTCTACACTCCAAGACCATCTGCACTGACTTTGATCATTAAGTCACTCTTTAGCCTTGTCTCTTGTCATTCTTAGCAACTGTTCCATGGTAAATTGATAAACAAATATGTCTCATTATTGTCTGTTTAATGATATGAGTGTAAATATCAGCCAGCATTATTTTATTTCCTCCAAGAAAATTTTAAATGGCCAGACTTTTAGTGCTTAACAAATTTCTTTCATCTCATTATTTAAATCCTTGCTGCAGCATCAGCTTGTGCTGGTCTCTTGTGCTAACTCAGTAATAGTGCCTACATCTTTTTTTTTTTTTTTCTGGAAGCCCTTTTAAAATTGTATTTCCAAAAGTGATTTTTTGCTGATTCCAGTATGTCTTCCTGGCTTCAAATATTTGGCAATGTATTCCCTTTCTCCTGTGGCCTTAGCAGCGCTTCTCAAACTATGCTCCAAATCAACACATATTTAAGGTGCTAATTTAAAATGCATTAGACCATGACGTGGCCCACTGCCGTGAGCTGGATTGAGAATCTCTAAAGACAAAGAAAAAGGATCTTTCTTGTAGTAAACGGGACCAGTAAATCTCATATACTTCAATGCCAGTCAAAAACTACCTTTAGGGAATCAATAGGCAGCATACCTGGAATTGTCTTTCTTGGGCAGTTGCTGTTCTCTTGCTTGCTGATTCTTCCATCCTTTCTCCTTTCCCTATCAACTCACAGGAAATAAACTCACAATGGTTTTCCAAAAATAGTAAATAATAAATAAAGTTGCATCTTTACTCATTTTCTTCCATGCACTATTCATCCATTTCTACTTCTTACCTTAGAGTTTTCAATTTTTCTCTTCTTTTATTACTCTGTTACATACATACTCTGTGAATTTCTCTCTGATCTCCCAGGTTCACATGGCCACAGAGTTTACAATAAGGTCCATGGCAGCCGGTGAGGATTACCTCATTTCACAGCAAGAGAAAATGGATTCAGGTAGATAAATTGCTGAAAAATCAGCCAATTGGCTTTTTTCAAAAGAAAATCTAACTGCACGAACATCTCATTTTGTTTATTTTATATCCTATAAACCTCTGAATCAGGAATATCACCATCACCTGGGAGCTTGTTATAAATGCAGAATCTCTGGCCTCACTCCAGACCCACTGAATTAGACCTAGATTTTAATAAGACTCCCCATGAGAACAATAATTGTGCACATATAAAAGTTTGAGAAGGATTTATAATACATAGCACCATCAAGGTTAACAGAATTAAATCATCTGTTTGTGGACAAATTAACAAAATTTAAACAAAGACAAGGTTTTTTTATTTGTATTGGATTCCAATAATTGAATAAGGATGCAATTATCTTTGATATGCTGTAGCTGAAGCTGCTATGTTTCAATTCAGCAGGTTGAATCATCTTTTTAATTATGTTGAAATATATAGAGAAAATATTTTCATTTTAAAGTGATATTAATCATTTTGATGAGTGCTTTTCCCAGGTCTAACTCCCGAATTGACTGAATCTATAATGAAAGGTATTTATGGTAATTTGGAGTTAGGATATTAATTATTAAACTCAATAATAAAAGGATCTTAATAGTCGTACAAATCCAGATTCCTCTTTTTTTTTTTTTTTTTTTT
>NW_012099876.1:5073701-5075974 GCF_000951045.1 Mandrillus leucophaeus | reverse complement strand
AAGATAGGGATTTGATAGGGTAGAATAATAATTATTTACTTACACATTTTTACTGCAAACATTTCAAATATACCAAATAAATGTAAAATGAACCACCACGCTCTATGTCTTCACAGCCTCAACAATTACCAGCCCAGTGTGAATTGTAGATAGTTAGTTAGGCCATACATAGCTTAGCCAAGCCTGACAGAAACGTGTTTGGTATTTTTTAGCTTATGACTTTTTTTCCTGCCCTTTGTAGCCACTATAAATGCACTAAAGGGAAAACTGGGCCAAAGTTATGTGAGTGTGTGGGTGTTTTCCCATGCACTCTATTTGTTTATTCACATAGTCCAGTCCCCAGGGAAATTAAAAAAAAAAAAAAAAAATGTTAGTTTCACTGTAGAAGATCCAAAGAACTCAACATTTTACAAGCTTTGGGTTGTTAATCCTTATAGCTATTTCCCTATTATGTCAATAAGTGGGAAGTGTTATTATCCCCATTTCACAGATGAAGAAACTGAGGATTTTCATAATTATATGTCTCATTCAGAGCCAAACTGTGCTGGCAAGAAAATCAAGGACTTCCAATAAAGTCCATTTATTTCACCTTTAGAACCAGCACTGTCCAATACAAATATGACATTAACAACATATGTGATTTTCCAGTAGATATATAATAATAATAAACAAGTGAATGCTTATTAATAATATGCCTGAAAACCAATATATCAGAAAGATTATTGCAATGAGTAAGAATTTTTAAAAATTATTCATTATTGAGATAGTCTATGTTTTTTTTCATACCAAATCTTCAAAATCAGTGCATATTTGACACTTATAGCATATCTTAATTTGGACTTGCCACAGTTCAAGTGTCCTATAGCCAGGTGTGGCTAGTGGCTCCCATCATGGGCGGCACAGCCATAGATTATATGTTCTCTTCTCATAAGGCCATACTTCCTCCCACTAGACAGTGTCACCAAGACATGCCTCTGCCTTTTGCTACCTGTTTGAGATGCCTCTGATTTTGCTTTAATATTACTTTGATTTGGGCTAATGAAACAAGCCCAAATTACAGATATGGATTAAAGTCATTGGAAAGTAACGTAAAGTCCAACTCTAGGAAAAAAAGGACAAAACAATCGAACAAATGGAAACAACTCACACATATACAAAAAGAATATAAGGCAAATTGAATTCAACTTTCTCCAGTTGAAAGAGTTTTGTAAAACTGGGAATGAACCTCTGATTAGCAAGCAAATAAACTTATTCTTGTATGAAAGTTGTGAAGCTATGATTTTTGACATCAGTTAATAGGCTAATATTAAAAAACCTTTTTCTGTTGACAGTTCAATAAATTACAGAATTATAAAAGAGACATAGTCATAGAACAACATGATGGGGGGAGTGTAACTTACATTTGTCTCAGTCCTTAATGTCTATACAAATAGGGAGATATTTGCCTTTTATGTAATTAGAGCATACTTGAATTCCTCCATGGACGGTGGAGAGTTGACTTTTATGTACCACAGAAAACCAAAATCAGATTCATCTGAATCTCTAATTTATGTCACTGGAAGGTCCTAAATTTGCTGGTGCCATCAAACAAAAGATTTAAAGTCTCAAAGTATTTCACCAAACCCCAAATCCATGACAATCTAACTAAGGCTGAACATCCAGGTTAGAGGTGGATAGCGCCACATTTCCACAATAAAAAAATGTGAGTACCGCCTGCATTCTACAAGTGTGAGGAACCATGGCTTGAAGTGAGACAAGTCAAGTTTGCAATAATCAAAAACATATGACTTATTAGTGAGTGAATTTAGGGTTAAGGAAACCATTACACAACAAGAAATTAAAGGCTTACAAGGTAAAGTCAACCACACGTTTAGAACTATGTGTGATGGCAAACCATCAAAGTAACTAAATATTAGGACATACATTAAAATCTTCAATTATTTCAGAGACCTTTCTGATAGGGGAAAGAGTCTGAACCAAAGACATGTGATTGATATTTGCTATGGTTTAAATATTTGTCCCCTCTGAAGCTCATGTTGAAACTTAATCCCCAATGTGGCAGTACTGAGAAGTGTGCCCTTTAAGAGGGGATTGCATCATGAGGCCTCTGCTTTATAGAATGGGTTAATCCATTCATGAATTAATGAGTTAATGGATTAATGGGATATCCCAGGGGTAGGACAGGTAGCTTTGTAAGAAGACAAAGAGAGACCTGAGCTAACACACTCCATCGCCTTACCATGTGATGCCCTGTACCACTTCAGACTTCTGCA
>NW_012099876.1:5070762-5073651 GCF_000951045.1 Mandrillus leucophaeus | reverse complement strand
ATTTGGAGTTAGGATATTAATTATTAAACTCAATAATAAAAGGATCTTAATAGTCGTACAAATCCAGATTCCTCTTTTTTTTTTTTTTTTTTTTGAGATAGAGTCTCACTCTGTCACCCAGCCTGGAGTGCAGTGGCACGATCTCAGCTCACTGTAACCTCTGCCTCCTGGGTTCAAGTGATTCTCATGCCTCAGCCTCCCAAGTAGCTGGGATTACAGGTGCCCGCCACCACTCCCAGCTAATTTTTGTATTTTTAGTAGAGACAGCATTTCACCATGTTGAGTAGTCTGGTTTTGAATTCCTGGTCTCAGGTGATCCACCTGCCTTAGCTTCCCAAAGTGTTGGAATTGCAGGCATGAGCCAGCCCAGATTCCTCATTTTTTTAATGTGGGAACTCTTTATTGGATTCCTGATACCTCTATTCAACCCTCTAGTAGCAATATGTTCCTAGATAGCCTCTGACAGGTCACACCAAACCTCTTACCCTGAGCTCATCATACGGTCCCACCTCGCCTTTCTTCTGCCCTTTGGTGCCATTATAAACCAAGTCACTCAAGTCAAAATAGGAGGCTCACCCTTCAGTTTCACCCTCTAGCAATCAAATCAGCTTCCAGCTCCATTATACTGCAGCCCATACATATCTGTAGATTTTGTCCCTTTGATACATTTCCACTGTTCACGTGGATTATCACAACCTCTTCCTAAGAGGTCTGCTAGTCTTCAGCCTCTTATTCCTCCAAAACACCATTATCACACTACTGTCCAAACCTTTCACCTTTCCTCTCCTCCTCCTCCTCCTCCTTCTTCTTTTCTTCCTCTTCCTCTTCCCCTTCCCTTTCTCCTTCTCCTCCTCCTCCTCCTTCTTCTTCTCCTCCTCCTCCTCCTCCTCCCTCTTCTTCCTCTTTAGAGAAAAGTCTTGCTCTGTCACTGGCTGGAGTGAAGTCATGCCATTATGTCTCACTGCAACCTTGAATTCCTGTGCTCAAGTTATCCTCCCATCTAAGCCTCCTTCATAGCTGAGACTACAGGCATGAGTCACCATGCCTGGCTAACTTTTAAATTTTTTGCACAGACGAGAGTCTCATTATGTTGCCCAGGCTGGCCTTGAACTCCTCAGCTCAAGCTATCCTCCTGCCTTGGCCTCCCAAAGTGCTAATTTTCCAAGATAGCTTGGGTCTGCTGGGACCGGGTGCAGTGGGTCACACCTCAACCTACCATATGTCTCTTCTAAGATACCTCCTTCACTTAAAATACTGATGAAGCTCGTAGTTGATGCTATCGATGCTCCACCCCACATCCATCTGATCCATCTCTGCTTTTATCTGAGTGTGGGAGAGTACCCACAACAAGCTGACACCTCTTCTCTCTGCAGGCACTGTGTCCTCTACTTGCTGCCTGAAGGCTTTCCCCAAGTCTCTCTTTCCACTGGGTAGAGGAATCTTGAAAAGCCTCACGCAGCAGAAGCTTGGAAAAGCCAGGGATTACCCAGTGATTAAATTCTTCATGGGCAAACCAATAAGGGAAGTGAGTCAGTGCAAAGTAACCCAACGGTTTACTAGCGCTTAGTGAGCAATTCTGGGATGCATTCTACATGGTTCTTTCAATAGTCTCCAATAGGATCAAGCACTTCTTGCCCACTGTGCCCACACTCTTTGTGGGCATTTCCCTCTTCCCTGTCTCACTTCCTCACTCTCTCATATGTTCTTCCTGAAATCACCTCTCAAAGTATAAAACAAAATGTATATGTGTGTATGTGTAGACCTGTCTATGTATATGTGTATGTGTTTGTTTATAAATTATATACAAATACTAGTATATCATACATATGTATCACATAGTCTTCTTGATCATTTCTAATTTTCTGCTTTTTTGGACCTACTTCTTGCCATACTTATTAATTTCATTGTTTATAACATCATGATATGATTAATGAAGAAATTACCCTAAGAGTAGGATTAAAGTCAGTGTACTGGCACTGCTGTTTTCTCATCATTGCTTCATTGGTATTCTCTTCATGATCATGGTTCTTTGCAGAAATCCTTTTCAAAGCATTTGTCCAATTTGTGAGAAGAAGTTCAATGAAAACCAATAATTAAATCAAAGTTTCCACCTAACCAAGTGCACTTAACCAACAACACATCAAAATAGGCTCTGTGGGTGAATACGGAGGGTGTTCCTCGTGGCCACATCACCCTGGGATTCTCCCACCCTTTCCACAAGCTCCCTGTTAGTCATATGTGGCACCTAACTCTGGGGTGCCTCAACTGAAGAAAAGTGCTGTAGTTCAGCCATATATTACATAGTTGTCAGACTCAGTTTCTTTCCTTTTAAGATCAAAAATAGATATTTAAGAAATTCCACTTAGGATAACATTGACTTAGACTCTGAGTTCCAGAAAAATAAAACTTAAACTCCATAGAATGACTCTGAGGCTATTCACGATTTGTCTTCTGCTTATGATATACACCTTTGTCTGGACTCGCCAGTTTACCCATCCTGTGCTCCAACATCGGAGACTTGCTTAAATTTATAAAGTCACCCTTGCTCTTTCATGTCATTGAGACTTTGTAAATGCTCTTCTCTGTGTCCATTTCAATCTTTTGTCTACCAACAGACACAGGATTCACCACCCTCTACAGCAAATGCTTCTGGTGCTTCTGCCCCTACCCATGGCTCAACGCCCAGGGCAGCTGAATATGCATTGGAGATTTCCCAGTGAATTCATAACTACCTATTCCCCATGTAGTCCAACCTCAAGCATGCAAGCACGTGTCTTTTACCTCTCTGCCCCAGGATATTCCCTACTGCTGGCTTTCAGGTGTATGCACAGCCCCTAGAGGAAACTCTCCAACAATGGGGATGGCAGCCAGTGGAAAGCACTCCAGTTT